>NC_089597.1:136180319-136480319 GCF_019320115.1 Miscanthus floridulus
CAGGCTGCCTTGTCTGCACGAATCCATATATTCCACCGGATGTTACCAGAATGATGTCAGTGAGACCGTCACCAGAGAAATCCTCCAGGAGCAGCGCGTGAGTGGGAGGCGCTGGGAGCTCGATCATGGCCAATATGCTACCAGAAGGAGAGAGCACCACGGCTTCCTGGTCGCCACCGGCGATGATCACCTCTTTCGGGTCATAGGCGCGCAGGGAGAAAGCCTTCAAGGTAGGCACCACTATGTTCTCCATCATTCCCGATGGAGATGGGAGGTTGGACCATGTTGCCCCTGATGATACTTGCCATCTCCATACTGCATCGTGGCCAGGGGAGTACGAAGTCACCTACAATCACAAACACATCATCAATGTTTGCGGATATAGGGATCAAGGTTTCATCAACATGCAACCCACCCCCCCCCCCCCCCCCCCCCCCACACACACACACACACACACAAATCAGTAGTCACAGCAACTTGTAAAAAGGAATAGTCAGTGTACAAATGCTGACCTCTCCCCGGCTTGTCAAAAAGATGATATCACCGTGGCTTCCTCTCCTGTGTTTATGGCCATCGTCTGTCTGGACCAGGATAGGAGTCGCAACCTCTAAACCAGTTGTATCAAATGTCCTCCCAAAACTTCTCGAGAAGTCTCCATGATGGAACATATTAAAATGGTTGTAATGGCAGATAGAGACGTTAAAAAGTTGCTCCCGCACTGGCACACCAGATGTAGCAACTGCCCAACAGGGTTTCAGCACCTCCATTGATCCACTCACGACAGTCTGCTCTTTAATACCATTTCCACCAACAACCTACAGCAAAAGATCACTATCAGCCATTACTTCTACAAGTGGATGCCCCCAACAATAAACAAAACATTGTTGCAGTTGCAGCTAGCAAGTGTGAAACAAATGCTCAGCCCAATGTATGTCAATCACCTTAAAAGTAACAAGAACCAAATAGGTAAAAGATACTAAAACAGCTCTAAGTTGGGTCCCTAATGGCACATGTTAATTCTGTCATTCCTAAAATCAAGTTTTAGACATCAAATTTACAGTGAACAAAATGTCTGATACTTCAATTTTTAGCTTAGGAAATTCCTGTACCATTATATTAATGCATGCACATTTTTTGCACATTACACATGAGATATACAAGATAACAATAGAATCCACATCCAAGAAATACAAATCATTTGAAGTCATTTTATGACATACTGGGATAAAACGATATAAAAGCAAATCGAACTATAAGGATAGATAGAGAGGAGTACTTCTCCTTCGAGAAGGATTTAATTTGAATCCCTAAAGCACTCGAAGTCATTTGCTTAATGGTTGCATAAACATCTATATACAGGAGACCAGAGTCTTATGAGAACAGTACTCAATGGATCCAGACATCCCAAATTATTCTCAAATTTATGGACAGAAAATATGAATTACATCCATATTTCAACTGCCCAGAGCCACCAAAGAAAAAGTCGGTACATGAAGGAAAGTAATTCCAGTGTAAATAGACTCCTAACGCACCTGGACATGATCCAGAACTCCATCTCCATTAATATCTGCATGAAGGCCTCCTTCGGTCAAATGAAGCTGGAAATGAGAATAATTTCAAAAAAAAAAAAGGTCAGGTGATATACTGTTGGTTGCATCGAATTAAAGTAAAATAAAATTACAGGGACATATCCTGTAGACCTTGCATATTGTACGTCCAGAAGCTAGATGGACAGCCTCTATCCCTTCCTTTTCATGTGCAACAACAACATTAGGAACCCACCAAACTTGAGTATGATTAGTGATTGTCGGAACATACTGCATCCTCTGTGCCTGCAGTAAAAGAAACAAGTTTCACCTCAGTAGAAAGCCATGAGGTGTTTGACTTCATTCTGTGTGAGCACTGTAAGCTATTTGGACAAATTAACAACAGAAGTGCAACAAACAGACAACACACAGTATGTGTGCACGGCAAGGATGCAAGGCTATCCATGATGCTTCAGGGAGATGACTGCAATCTTTGCTAGAAGATACGGCAAATTCTGAAATGTAATAGCCATGCTTATGTGTCATACCTTCCTGGCTTTATTTGAGCTAGCCATATCTGCAGCCTTCCCAAGCGCTCTAGCTATTCTATTGGAAGCATCCTTCCCAGGTGGATTGTGTTCAATGGGCTTGTTCACGGTATTAATAACAGCCTTTCCAGGCGTTTTCTTAACTTGTTTCCTTTTATGCTTCCTAAAATGTGCAAGTTGTAGGGTAGTATCCTCTCTCCTATCCTGAAAAGGAGGGCTCATACCTGAGCTCAACAGTTCCATGAAAGCTAAATACAAGAAAACAAGTACTATTCTTACCCAATGATGAGGCATGACGCCAAGGATTGATTCTCTGAATTCACGACATTCAAACTGAAAATTAACATGTGACAGGTTAGTTTCCAACTAGCCAAAATGCCACTGTGTGAACTAAATGCTTAGCATCTGCCTGGGTCAAAAAAATAAGCTAGAACAGCACATTTGACATGTATATTCTCACATCAAACCACAAATAGGAAGCAAACTTCATTAGGACATGCTACCTTTCAAGTCCAAACGTAACACACTTTTAGTTTAGAACAGTGTTGCCATTAAGAAGTGTGCAGATAAGTAAGAAATTCAGGTCATGATAGCTACAGGTGCCAAGCAAGAATAAAGTGATGGCAACATTATATTCCAGACTTCCTGTTGATCATACTGAAGAATTCAGGTAAACACAAACTTTGTCAGAGGACAACCCATGAGAAAATACTTAAACCAAGCAACAAAGAGCATGTGGAAACATTGAAACAAGACTTGCACAAAGATAAGCACTGCTCCTACTTATTTGCTATTAAGATTGGAGAACACAGTCTTCACCTGACCAGGTTGATGACTATTGAGGGCATGAACATCAAGTTTGTAATTGTGCTGTGGTAACATCACAGAAGCATCTGATGGCTGTGACTGGATGTTCTGCAATGCCAAAAGAGAAAACATAGAAAGAATATATAAGGCAGGCCTTTGTAGACAGTAATCTTTAAGTACTTCCATGCAAAATTTGAGTTTTCCATGCTGAGGGGGGGGGGGGGGGGGGGGGGGGCTCGAAATAAAGATGAGCATCTTTTACTACAGCGGAGGCAAAAAAAATGAAATAAAATGAGAAGTTGAATTCAGTGCACCTCATTCTTCCGGTTCCATCTACGGTCGCCACTACGTCCAGCAAAGGCATAAAGGGCAAAATGGCGCAGGTCCGCATTGCCAGTCTCTGAGCCCTGCATGCAGCGCCAACACAGGGTTAGGTGTTGATCAGTTAATCATGCAAGGAGCTTGTAGCCTTGTAGGGTATAGAATACACTAACAAGATGAAAAGCTAAAAGCACAGCAATATAATAACCTGTTTCTCATTGGCGCTTCTACGGTGGTCATCTGTGTTGTGTTCTGGTATCATAAATTCATCGAAGAGATCTGCTGACTGATAAGAGAATGAATTAATACAAGGGCAAGTTGTTGGCAACATAGATGTAATGTAGGCAAACAGATAGGCAGGTGGAGATAGTAGTGCAAAGAGAGAGTTATAACATGAACATACATGATGCTGCATCTCCATCCTTCCTCCAACGATGACGAGGCCTGCATCTCCATGCTTGAGAGTGTAGTTGGTTATGGAGATTGCAACCTCGCGGTGGTGGGCGGCGTGAGGGAAGTCGTCCTGGAGGTTGTGCTCCCATAGCTTCTTGAGGTTGTGATCGAAGCACATGACGGACCACCCGGAGGTGACGACGACGAGGACCTGCTTCCTGACTTCGCCGGCCCTGTAGGAGCGGTCGACGTTGCCGACGGCCATGGCGATGGGTCGCCTCCCCGAGGCGAGGCGGACGTTGTCGGGGAGGAGGGAGATGTCGGCCATGACGCGGGCCTCGTGGAAGGCGGAGTCATCGCTGAGGCGGCGGGCGTGGGGCGGCTGGAGGACCTGGATCTTGGCGTCGTGGGTGGGGAGGAGGACCTCGGGCTTGCCGTCGCCGTTGAGGTCGGCGACGAGCGGCGGGGGCAGGCGGTCGGCCTCGTACTTGATGGGGAAGTCCTCGTCGGTGAGGTGGTACCAGGACTCCCGGAAGGAGAAGTCGCCCTCGTGGTGGAGAGAGAAGAAGACGGCGAAGGCGGCGAGCAGCAGGATGCCCAGATCCCGCTTCCGCATCGTCGTCGAGATCAGAACCAGGTCAAGTCGATGGGGATCGGATGAAATGAAGCACCCCTAATCCAATCCGATCCAAACCAATCGAGGGGAGACGAAAACCTAGTAGAGACCGAATCCCATCTAGAAGATGCTGGAGCTGCTGTTGTCCCTCGCTTCGTCTTCTTCCTCTCGACAGACGACGAGGGCGGTGAGCGAGACCCTGCTGCCGCCGCTCCGCCTCAGCCTGCTCCTGAACTGACCACTACAGCAGGCCGGGCTGGGTATCGAATGGGCTTTATCGGTAATGGGCTTTTCTTGTCACTGTACTGTCAGAACAAGCCTTTTCTTTTTACACACACTGTCAGTGTCTGGACAAGCTTAGCAACAAGGGAATGGAATGTGCATCATGCCCAACCAAACCCTAGACATCCAATCTTGACAATTAATCGATATATAGTAGTATATACAAATAGAATGAAGGGAACCATGTATGCCAAGCCAATGCCATACTGGATACTACACCCAGAGAGAGAATGCCCTGTTCGCTTGGCTGATAAGTCATGGCTGAAAGTACTGTTGACTGATTTATTATGAGAAAAAAATATTATTCGTTGGCTGAAAAAGTACGACTTATAAGCCAAGCGAACAGGACGGTCATCCAATATAGTGTGTGGACTGGACTCTACTGTCTCCACCCCCAAGAAACACACCCTGCTTCTGTCCAATTCAGAGAGAGACAGCTACAATCTCGGTAAGTTGAATGACACTCAAAACATTGTTTATGTACATATACAGAATCCATTGATAAATAAAGAGAGCGGCAACCTCGGTGCGGTAACACAAAAATATGCCGTGCCATCCTCTTAATTTGACAAAAAATACAGACCTCATACTATTTCTTTCTGACTCATGGAATTCAGATAGACAAGGAGGTACATGGTACAAGACAATAATAATGGGAAACTGCTCTAGGCTATGTACGTAAGATTCCTCATTAAATAACTGCACAAGTGTGTATATCATGTATGTCACTATACAACTCTAGCAGAACAGATATTTCAAGGGAAAATTACAGCACTGTTTGAAGTCCCTGGTTGGTTTCACCTTCTTCATCAGCTCCTCCTTGTATCGATGATAATGTTTCTGCTACTTCTTTTGCCTCATGAGGATAAAATTATGGTGTGTGTAACTCGTCATCCTATAACCACATCATCCTATAACAAACCAACTGTTTTTGACATGAAGCAGGGCCCACATGTAGCTCTCAGACAAGATGACCTCCGCTTCTCTACTGTTGTGACTGGCCACTGGCCAACTTTGTTATCAGATGTTGTCACACTCTGCTCTCAAAGTAATCAAGAATCGAAAGGATCCCTCCATCCTTCATCTTCCCTTACCGCCCTGTTCCACCGCTCTTTGAACCTCTCTAGCTCAGCCGATGATTGTCTTCGTATCTATTAAAGCAACAGTTAGTACAATGGCAACTTTTAATCCTTGATCCAGGAAGACGAAAATGCCACAGATTATACTCACATGGGTCCTCAAATCCAATGATCTTCGAGGTGTCTGCGTCAACAAGATGTCAGTAGTGGCACATGTAAATTTTATTATTGCACAATCATGACAGTTACTATCATGCAGGTATATGCCAACTAGGGTAAAAGGAAAACACAACAAGGCGAAATGGATGCTCTGGCAGGAATCAGTACACTTTGTCCTTGGTTCCTACTGGACTACACCAAATTTCTTTAAAAAAAACAGTAGTTTGTTACGAGAAGTACCTTGCTGCTAAGCGATGGCCCTCCTAAAGATGGTATCCCTTGATGAACAACATACTCACTGTCAATTACACCAACTTTCTCAGTTCGATCACCCTGAAATATCATGTGACTGTGTCAATCACCCTGAAATATCATGTCCGCGCTCCATCTTGTTTAACAAAGGACATGGTAGCTGAAATAGCATGCCTCAATAGTCAATAGACTCCTATTAAATATCTTTTAAGATTGTTAACATATCTTGAGTACCTGAGCACAATAGCCAAGCTTCATGTCAAGGCCCCATCCATGAATCAGATCGTTCTGCGACCCAAGAGATTAAACAAGTGTATTGATTATTAAAATTCATGACCTTCCACTCACACTTAATAAAATCAGACAATGACTCGCACTGACCACTTTATTATCACAATAATCTTTTAAAAAAAAAAACAGGCTAGAGGAATAATATTTGCACCTGAATTAGATGCCATACGCATTTCCAAGCAGCGCGAGAAAAAACTGGTGCCATGCCCTCTACCCACCTATTCAAGAATGCAAATCAAACCTCTTTAAATGTTTGAAAGAGTGTGGTGGAATAGTTCATAAGATAATGGGTCAAGAATAAGTCAGCTGCATGATGTGATTTTGCTTCATATAAATCAAATGTCCAAAACATATAATCCAACAATGTCCTCTTTTGGGACTAACATAAATAGGAATATACTATCTCAATGTGAAGCAATAATTTTTAGAGTATCTTCCAGATAAAGCAACTGCATAAGGATAAAGGTTTGATCCATACCCTGTACAAGGAGGTCCTTTGCTCTCATCAGAACAATTCATACTCGGCCGATTGTCATATATTCTCCTACATAAAAAGTGAAAAGGTGCTTCTTAGAGAATAGAAAGATTTTTAAAAAGAAACAGAAAGTTTTTTTTTTTGAAAATTAGAAAGACAGAAGCACCTGTGAACTTTTGACATCTTATTGCGGATTGTGATCCGATGGTGGATATCGGTTGATAGATCAGGGTCCAGAGCAGGTTGTGTTATTTCTAAGCCTTCGGAAACCATTATATCAAGATATCTAGGACCAAACAACATGAGAGATGAGGAAGCGTCTTTGAACAGAAAAAACAAATTAATCATAGATGTATTCCCAGAAAACTTCTACAATCGAAAGGAAGTGAATGATATTATTGCTCAAAGTTCTTACTCAATTTCCATCTGAATAAATCCCACTAAACAGTGGCTCAAACTGACTAAGCTCATCTCCATTCAAATAAATATTATCCGACTAATGCTTGGTAGCTACCAGGCCATAGCAAAAAAGAGTATGAGAATCAATTAATGGATCTGCTCTGGAAATGGCTGATGACAATATGGTAAGTTTGGGTTCCACTGTGAGCACTGTGTAATGTGGCTGACTAGAGGAAAAGGATTATGACCATCATGCATACCTTCTTGGGTTGAAGTTTTCCACTCCAAGGTCTTCATCCCATAGAAAGATGAAATCATAGATAGCCATGACATCAGGATGCAAAAAACGCTTAGCAAACCACCTGCAGAAGGAATATTTGTTCATTCTTCTGAGATGTGGCAGAATATGATGGAAGACAAACAGCTGCACATAAGGACTATCAAAGATGCAGCTACCATATACTCTAACAGAACAATGTGCTTTCATAAAGTTTACCATTTTGTTTGGTTGTGAGCAAGGATGTGTATGGCCTTTTCACTCCACTCAAGATGACGCCATCCATCTACATTTCCATCATAATGGAAGAGCATGACTGCATAGTTTTCCTTCAGAAACTAAAGAAAGCAAATGGTGACAGATTGTATTAAGTGAAACTCTCTTCTCTTTTACTGAACAACACAGACAGCTAAGGGTAAGGGAAAGGATAACCTGAGAGAAGCACAGACCTTACGAGCCATAGTGTCAACGTTTTTTATTTGGGAGATGCCGACTGCCATGGCGAGGAGAGCACTGTGGTCACCATTTTTATTCTGCGTGTAAAGGGGAGTATGATGGCAAATGAAGTAGCTGAATTTGTTTTGGAGGAGAATAGTAACTTGATAGGCAGAACAGATAACAAGATGTGACAACAACTAATAGTCGAACGAGTAACCGGCACATTATATTATATACAGCACCTACAAGGATGGACTAGATCTTTAGCTGAGAATGGTTTGGACAGCATCAAGTAGTTAATGACGATAGCGTTGACTTAACCACCAGCTTCAGCTTCTACCGGTGCCCTATCGTCTTCCACTGTTTATTTGCGATTGACCAACCACACCATTACCGTTGCCAATTCAGTTATGCACGTGTAAATAAAGGGGGTACAGCAATCATCAGCAAAGAAGTGGCCTAATAACTAAGGGCAGGGGTGACGGGTGAGTAAAAATGGGGATTCCTGGCATGAACAGTATACATAAAAGGGCGTACCCAGTGCAGAGCTCCCGCTCTGTGCGGGGTGTGGGAAAGGGTGTCAGTGGCCAGCCTTACCCTCGCCCGTGCAATGCGAGGAGACCACGACTCGAACCCAGGACCTTCCAGTCGCAGGCGGTAGGACTCTACCGCTTGCCCCATGCCCGCCCTTCACGTACAGTATACATACATCGCAGAAAAGAAGCAGCTTTGCAAGTAGCAATAATAATTCATCGCGAGCTAGCGCGCGGAGCGTGAACTGGTTGAAGCAGTGGGAAGAGGCTGGCAGTGAGTGAGAAACTAGAACCAGAAAGCGAAAGGCTGTAGTAGTACCTTGTGGGTGGAAGCAGGATCGTCCTCCCAGAGCGGGCGGAGGGACATGTCGGAGTGGCGCTGGACAATCCCGCGCGGCAAGGAGTCAGCGCCGGTGGCTGCCTTCCTGATCCTGGCGGTCCCCCAGCGAATGCGATTGCGGCTGGGGATCGCGTTATTCTCTTGCGTGGCAGAGGCAAAGCCGGCCTTGCCAAGATCCACCTGAAGAAGATAAGATAGACCAGCATGTGTATCCGGGTTGAGAGCAGCGTCCACAGAGCGCCCGCGTGTGAAGAAGAAATAAGGGAGGGAGGGAGAAGAGAGCTAAAAATGGAAAGAACAGGCGGGGACGGAGGAGGGAGGGAGGGAGGGCGACCTTGAGGTGCTGGTACTGGATCTGGAGGCAGGCGAGGAGGACGAGCGCGACGACCGCCGCCACGACGCCCCAGCGGCGCGGCGGCGGCGGCGGCTGGTGCTTCATGTGGGCAAGGCCGGGGCCGGCGCGGCGGCGGCGGCGGAGACCGGGGCGAGCTTCGAGGATGGCAAGGGCTGGGCTTGAAGGTTCTGGAGGGAGGGTTCTAGTTCTTTCTTTCTAGAAGGAAAGGAAGAGGAAGGTGGCGCTCCGGCTCCGCTCAGGGTAGGGGGGACTGACTAAGGACGAGGAGGAAGAAGACGGTGAAGGGAGCACATCAACCCCCACTACCCCTTTTTTTTTTTTTCCTGTCCGCCAAATTTGCGCTTTCGGTGCGGCCGCCGGTCGGTCCGTGAAAATAACCAACCAAACCAAACCCCACTCTGCCAAACAAGTGCCCAAACAATACTAGTACGCACTGTACCCAACAACAGCGTCATCATTTCTTTCCTTGTTATTTTCCCATTCACCCGTTATTTCTATCCTTGTTATATTCAGAAGATTTAGAGAAAAAGGAGAGGGAAACCAATCACTGCCTACCACTACCATATATCCATGCTAGTACGAGTACCTTCTTTAGGCATAACCGCACAAGGGGGGGAAAATTAGGCTACTAATTTTTTATAGAGATCTACGATCCTATCCTTCTAACTCACAATTTCCTCTCAAAAAATAGCAATGCAGATAATATGAGGGAGGAACTCATCATCCACACCCCATTCGGCTCACCGCCATCGGTTTGCTTGGTTGTCCGACAAGTCTTGTTCAGTTACTATATTATAGCATCTTCACCAAAACTCTTATACCCTCTATGTCTTAAATAGGAAATGTAACAGCTCAACATATCTCTTGTCCCATCTTCTAAATCCACCACTATCTCTCCTAAGTCCTAAAGAAAGAGGAGACCTCTCTCTCTCCTAAATCAGAATGAGATTTTGGGAATCTGCTAGAGCAAAGGTCTCTTATATCCTATATATAAAGTTACTTCCGGTGAAGACGCTCTTATGTTGCATATATACTCACCGCCATGTTTGTATAGACCTCACGTTTCTACTAAAGGATAGACAGAATATTTCGTTATTACGTGCTCCATCACCTTTTGCAAACCTAGTTACAGGCTAATGCAAGAAACTTGGCAGCTCATATATGTATTTCCTACACATAAAATGTTATATAAAAGAACCATAAGGGCAATGAAGCTTTTTCCCAATTGGTTCTTCATATCATTACCTTACTTTATCTACCAAACATACGTGAGACTCAAAAGCTAAGCGAGTAGACTTTGATAAAATGGTAGCGTTACAGTTCAATAACATTGTTAATCAATCATCAAATATACTGAGCCGGCTAGCTTTTCCCAAACCGTACAGATCTTACAGAGAGTAGCATATTCCAGTGAAGATTAACTCGTACAGTACTCTAAAGCGACAATGCCCTTTGAGCGCTGCGTCTGTGCGAACCAAAAATGCAGGCAGGTGACGAATGAACCCGACCTCTTGGTTGGAGCAAAAGAGGTCGAGATGATGGCAGACGAGCCACAGTCAGACACACGGAACGGAAGGGCCAACTGTCAGAGCGCAACAACTAAACCATAGTACAACCATATTTGGAACAGCTACACTGTGCTTCAAATGTCTGCAAAAAAACAAGCAGCAGCCAATCCAACAAGCAACAATCCAGTCGAGTCAAGGGGACAGATGTTAACGTACTAGTAGCGTACAAAATTCACAGTACAGCCAGGTGATGTTCGCTCGCAAGATCGACGCGAGGATCCTAATACAACACACCATACAACCACCCCTGCAGACCTATATATATCACCCTTAAAACTTGAATTCTTTCTTCTTCGACTTGCCGTCCTTCTCTTGCTTCCGCTTCCTCTTGTGAGCATTCTACAAAGAGTCAAGTGTCCATGATGCCCACTAGTCAATCAGCCAGCTATTGAAATCAAAACATAAAAGAAATCACTGGGTCACAGAATAGTACATACCTCCGCCACCATGTCACTGAAGTCCTCCTTTTGGTTGCGAAGCTTCTCTTCCTCTCGCGCTTCTTCATACCTGTTGCATTATCGGAAGAGGATAATTCATTACCGTTTTGACTTGGAAGAAGAAGAAAAAAAAAAGCAACCAACAATATCAACTGAACAAAGACATCAGGCGGAGTGATCCTTACTTGGCTGCCAGAACATCATCCATGGCTTCCAGTTCCTCGGGTTGGATGGTGACGTCCACCTTGTCTGACTTTTGATTCTTAAGCAGATCCACCTGCCACCAAATTTAACAGAAGTTATAAAAAGATCAATTATCAAACATCAGGGAAACGACCTAGCTCCAAAGAGCACCCAAAGGGGGACAGCTCCAACACTCACCCTTTTCGGAGCTGATGATTTATCTTGTGTTCCCAGCACATACCTGTAAAGCGAGCACACACGGCATGAGATACAAAACCAAGGGGGGACATGCAAGAGGTATTAGGGTTAGGGAGACATACGTATGGCTTGACCCATATAGTGTCCCAGGGGCGATCCTTTCTTCCTTTTGTTCAAGAACCTTCAGGAGCCAAGGAAGGAACATCAGCAACGAATACTAACAAAGATACCACAAACCCCACCAATACCACAAACATTTACTTACCTGGTACAGTGGCCGTTCTGCCTGCTTCTCAGTCTCCTTCCTCTGCAGCTTCCGAAGGTCGATAACATCAGGTGTTTCAACACCAGTTGGAGTACTGGTTGGAGGCAAAAATAAATAAATAAATAAATAAAAAGTTAGGCACACATGTCTACTGCATCTGCATCACTAAAGAAACGGAAAACCAAGGGCCTACAAAACACTAAAGAAAGAAATATAGTAAATCACCTTGAGATAGTATCGACAGACTGAATTCCGTCTTCCATTTCCTCGTCTTCCATTGGTTCTTCCTCTTCCTCCTCCTCTTCCTCTTCTTCCTCCTCCTCTTCCTCCAAATCTCCCCAGTGTTTGCTGCGATCAACAGGTTCATCCTGCAAGGTTGAAGAAAACAAATAAGTTCTGCTTCTAAATTGGCTCTGAACTCTGCAGTATTTACCCACTAAAACGTAAAGTGAAACATACATCGTAGTTAGGTTCGTCCTGCTGCAGAACACCAAAAACGTCTCCATAGAGTGGACGTCCATGCTGTTTGCAAGAAACAATACAAGAGCTTAGGAAAGGAACCTTGAGTACATCTAGACAGTGTAAAAGCAAGGTTTCAAACTTTCAATAGAAAACATACCTCATCAACTGGTGGCTTTCCCCACTCCCCTGGTCTATAACCAAAACTGGCACCAGGGGGGATTGGGGCATTTAGACCTGGGATCTTCAGTTGGGGATAAGATGGAGGTGGACCATAGCGCTGAAACGTTATACAACGATTTAAGTTAGCCAGTAACAAAGGCATTATCAATAGGAGAACAGCTGAATTCAGGTTAAAAGAACAAACCTGCATGTTTATAAGCCATGGGGGAGGGGCACCATCAGGCATACCAAGAGCATCTTTAAGCTCACGAGACAGCATGCCTGGCTTCATTTCCCTCAGTTTAACCTGTTGAATGAAGTAGAAGTTAAGAACATGGTGTTATCACACCAAAATCATACATTGACATCTGGTTGCAGTTATAACGCAAAAAACATACGTACCTCAAATTCTTTGCCTTCATAATACAGATCACCATGACTAGACAACTTGGGTTTTGTCTGATATTTGAAGAACGCATCATGCAAAACCTGCCAAGAACAAATTTATTGTTAGACAATCCATCTGTGTGACAGCCATCTCAAGACCAGGTAACTAGCCAAATCTAGGGCACAAATATACTTCATGAAACAGCAACACCAGTAATTGCTAGTAATCTGAAAAACTATGATGAACTGGTCACGACCTTAAGACAAGGAATCAAGATCAGATGTGGAGGCATGACGACAACAAGATAGCATGAGAATATATGACAAAGGAAGAGAGTACAAAGTAGACATATGTCTGCTCCTGGTCCTACTCCTATAGATGCACACAAGCCACAAACTACTTCACATTTCACGCTTTGTGGGTGGAAAGAAGTTTACCTGATAATCTATATCCATTTTGCCCATTTTGGGCTGCATACGCTCCCGCTGTTTCTGTTTCAACTTCTTGCTATCCTCTTTCTCAATATAAGCCTGTGTATACATTTAGAAATCCATTAAGCGGTTCATGTTCATGGCACCAAACTGGTATGAATAGTTCTGCAGCGTTCCCCCAAGAAAAAGTTTGAATAAGCAGAGAGGGAAGTAAATTACTGAGATACCATAAGCAAGTTACCTGTCTTATCTTTTCTATTCCAGTTGCAGCAATGAAGTCAGGAAGCTGGAAAGGCTGTTTCTCAATACCTCTCTTCCCCTGAAACAACAAGATAACATTGTAAATTGAATAAGAAACGTTATAACTAACAGATGAATAAGAAAATATTGGTGTCTTAAATATGTAGACTTCAGTAAGATTTGCAAAAAAAAAAAAAAAGAAAGAAAGGAAAACACTTGTATTTGTGGTGTGAATTAATATTTAAGGCCATTGACTCTAGCTGGACCTTAATCTATTCCATTCCACTGAAGAGGGCCTCATGTGAAATAAACTAGTTTCAATGATCCAACACATAGACTACAGAACCCACTCAAGTATTGCACCAGCAAGCCCAGCCGCCCCAGTAGTTACAGCCATCCCTGCAAGAATTAGGTATCTGTATAAGAGGTGTGAAACCATATGGAGTTATGGACATTTCGCTCCCACACCCCCACACCATCAATGACTCGCTGAGAAGAGAATGCAAACACGATATGTATGTATACTGACTAATTTCACCAAATATAAGCACCCATATATTCAAACCAAATAGACGTGTTGAAACTTGAAAGTCACAAACCTGCAAGAACTTGCGCTTTTGAGACCAGTGTCTAGGGACAGGTACTGTATTTCTGTATGCCTTGAGATATACAAGCAATTTTGGATCTGCAGCAGTTGCATCCCAGACCTGGAATTGAAAAAAAAATATGATATGAATATTGATGATCTATACGTAATGGATTTTTATCAGCAAAAATGAAACTGCTGGCTGTGGGTTCACTCGATTGGAAAGAAGAGTGCACCTCTACAACGTCAGGTCTGTTGCATATCTGTTTGAGTTCTGCAATCTTCATGCGGCGCTCCAGCTTCTTCTTCTTATTGGACAGCCCTCCTTCCTTCTTCTTGTTTGCCTCCTGCTCATCGTCTTCGTCGTCGTCATCATCTGAGCCGTTCTTTATGGCATCAGTGGCACCCTCATCTTTCGTATCATCCTGTCAGCGAACATACATTAGAACACCACAGTTTAGGCTCGCTCATCGACCGACCGACCGAAGAAACACTTCCCTATTCCAAATACCTCGGCCGCTGCTGCGGCAGCGTCCTTGAAGGTGAACTTTTCGAAGATGGCCTTGAAGTCATCGAGGAGAGGGTCGTCCAGCTCGGCCTTCTCCGGCACGTACTCTATCTCCACCTCCACCTGCAGCAAATCCAAATCCAGCACGTTCAGAAACCCTAGGTTTAGGTTTTAGGCCCCGAGCCGTGCGTGCCTAATTCCCAGGTGGGTACGGAGGATGCGCCGCGGAAAGTCGCTCACCTGGGGCTCGGGGTTGGGATCGGCGTTCTCCTTGGCGTCGGAGCCAGAAGCTCCCCCGTCCGCGTCCTGGGCATCGGCCTCAGCGGCGGACTTTTTCTTCTTGGCCTTGCGGCGGCGGCGGCGGCGGTCGGCCTCCCGCGCCTTGGTTTTGCTTCCGTTGGGGAGGTCGGAGGCCGTGGTGGGCGCCGGGTTGGGGCTGGGATCCACCTCGGCGGCGGCCATAGTCGGCGGCGGCGTGGTCGCGAGGAGACGAGTGCGGGCACGGGAAGAGGAGAGGCGGTGGGCCGGTTGGCGTGTGTCCTTGCCTTGCTTCGCTTTGTGCGTTGGTCGGTTCTGCGCGTGCAGAGCCCAATGGGACAAACTGGGCTTTATTCTGGCCCAGTCGAGAGCTAGGCTCTCAAGAGAAAAGGCTTGAGTTTGCTAAAAAAAGAGAGAGAAAAGGCTTGAGGCCCGCGAGGTGCTTATATTCGGCTCGGCTCGTCTTGACTTGCTTTGATATCTTCTTTTTGAATTTCTATATATACTAGGTAGCATGCTCGTGCGTTGCTACGGGATAACTAACAATTTAGACTAAAAACACACGGATCGCACGATAAGATAACAATACTGTTAAATTAAATACCAACGTTAAAGTGACATTTAATCCAAAAAGCAAAGTTTATGAATTTAACACAGTCACGGAGTGCGCGGCGTCGCAGGCTCACAAACTCTAGAGCTTCCAGAGATTGGGTCGAATCCAACCTAGAGCCTCGGAACCCTGCATCTTTTTCTGAACGGGCTTCACTTCGGATGCACCGGTAGCAATATCAACGATCTCCAGTCGATGGACCAAGTTGTATGGATTCCCATACAATGACTCAGACATGTAGATTTTGTTCTCATTATACTTGGATACACTTGTTCCACTGAAGTTTTCATTGAAATGTTTAGACACGAACAATGTCTGATCACCGATGTCCCTCACCCTAGACCACTCCGACATACGATTCGTAGAGGTTGCACTTGTAGATCGCGCTGCTGTAGTTGAAGCTTTATGTCTCGTGGAACGTGCTCACCATGGCACCCACAATGTGCAGCTCACCGTTTGATTCCAAGTAGCTACGGTGGCAGAGCCCCGCAGGTGGCGACAGCGATGGCAGCAACGTCGCGGTTGGAGTAGCGCCGGTGGCGTTGCTGCTGTAGACGAAGATTTCTCCAGTGCAGTCGATCGCCAAGAACTTATCTTGGCAGTGGACGATGGACCATATGGAGAACTCCAGTTTGGTGTCGAGCAGCGTCCATGCGCTGTCGACTCCAACCCGGCAGAACGCGACCTCCGTGGAGTACCCAAGCATGGCCATGGCCACGCACTCGCGCCCGGCAGCGTCAGGCGGCGCCGAGAGCAGCAATCTCACGGAAGAACACGTCCCTCTTGTCTTCTAGCTTTATGGCTCCTGCCTGCTGTCGGGTCGACCTCCTTGCCTGCTACCGATAGGGTCTGATGGGGTGGTCGCGTCGTCGCCGCGAGGAGGGCCGCATCATCGCCGTGGGAGGTCAGAGCCGAGGGACGATGAGGTGCCGCCGACCCTTACTGCACACACGAGGTGGATGACGTGGCAACTGATGCGAGCTCGCCGAAGCCATAGATCGGGATGGGGGCGCCGTGGCCGCCGGCGGTGATGGAATATGAGGCCATCGCCGCTCTATCGGGAAGCTACCATGAAGGGGCCCATCACCAGCACCGCCAATGTTGTTAGGTCCTGGTGCGGGAAAGGGCCGATGCCGCCGAAGCTGCTGGTGTACCGCCAATGTATTGACTGATCACATGTCTTGTGCTGTTACGTGTCCTTTATGAGTATTCTCTAAATATTGTAACTCATAACGTATGATCGATGTGCCTTAATTTGTGCCGATATCTTATTGTCTATCAGTTAGATTTTCCTTGCTGCTAGATGTTACTGAATGAATGGTAGTTCTATTCACATTTGGATATGCAATTTTTTTACTGCATGAACTCACTTCCTGTATGAGATTCTGTATTGTGTATTTTCAGAGAATGCTTGTGTATTTTCAAAGAATGCTAGAAGGTTGTTTTCTAAACTAGATGAGCGGCTCCGGTTGTTTATAATAATCTAATATGCCATTCAGATCTCACACCGATTGGGTCACACTGACTATCAATCTCCTTATCTCATGCAGAGTTACTTTGGTGCTTCTCTGACTGTATCAACCTGAAACTCAGAACTCAAGCTATTTTGGTGATTTTCTGGTAATAAATCTGCACCCTGATTATCGCAAGGTTTTTTATATTGGCCAATTTATTTGTTAAGTTGCCAAACTGTGATATTACAACTTGTTCAAGAGCTTAATTTTCTTTGATCCTTGAGCCAGTATATTTTTTTAGTTATGTATAGGGTCAGAGCAGCAGGTTACCATGTGCCTTTGTGCTGGCAGAGTTAGTTGCTTGTTTCCTTAATCTGGATCGGTTCTCTGAGTAGACAAAAATAATGCTTAGGAGTCTGATATTGACATGCTATAACCTCCTGGTTTCAACAGTAGTAGAGATTTTTAGAATACTCAATTGCTTTGAGTTTCATGTTGCATTGGCCATCAACTCAGTTCATTTTTTCCCCTGCATTTCTTGTAGATTTAGTGCGCAGTAGCAGATGACATGCTATATATTTGTCCTAAATGTTAAACTCAGACTGATTAGCAACATTAGTGACCTGCTTGGATTATTCAAGGATAATTTCTTGAATCCTATTTGGACTTTGAAAAACAACTTTAAGCAGAAAAGACACCATCGATGGCAGTTGGCCCAGTCAAGTTATATTTCCTAGATGTGACATGTGTCAACCTTACTGTCAAAACAAATAATAATAATAATAATAAGGCTAGACACTTCTCTTTTGTTGAGCTGAGTTGGATTGTGTGTGTTTGTTGGTTTACTCGTTTTTTCTTTTATAGTTTTGGTGCTATGTGGGATTGGTCTCTTGACCCTCCCTTTGTAACTTTCTGGTAGGGGATTCAGGATTGGTCTTTGACGTCTTCCTTGTAGCCCCTTTTTTCTTCTTCTTAATGAAATGACACGTAGGTCTCTTGCGTCGTTCGAGAAAAAAAATAAGGCTACACACTTTCTCAATCTCTACAACTAAAAAACCTCTAACGGACCCGTCTACCCCGACATGGTGAAGCCATTCGCGACTCCATGCCCCTCCGTGGTTTTTTACCGCGCCGACAGGTGGGCCCCCAGTGCTGATAGCGCCCCTCATGGCACATCAGGCCTCGCCTCCCTCTCCTGTCCGTCCCTTGATCCCCTCCCGCACTCTCACCGCCGCCGATGCAGCGGCTAGGAGACAACCATGGCGGCTCACGCGACGATCCCCTTCTCTAGCTCTTCCACGCTGCAAACTCTGACTCGCATCCTCTCCCAGCCCGGGGACCGCCAGCTTTGCCTCGTCTTCCTCCGCTTCCCCTTCGTCGCCGCCCTCCTGATGCTTGCCCGCCCCCTACCGCCGCCACGTCTCGACGTCCGCCGCGGTAGGCCTCAACGGCACCATAGCTCCCCTGCTACCCCGCTCCCACTCCGATCCATGACTCCCACCTCACACGTCCGCTCATCCAACATGCCCCATCGACAGATCTGGTGCCTCAGTATACCGCACCGTGGGAGGAGACCAAGGTAATGCCGTCAATTCGCTAGAAAACTCGCTGGTGGTTTGGGGTACGTGGCCAGCTAATGACATCGAGGCGCCGGACTACACCATTGCCGATCTATTCACTCTACAGCTGATTCATTATCTTGCCCCATTGTTGCAGGTGTTGCCCCATTATTGCTTTCCAAGAACCTCCACGTCGACAGCACCTCCACTGGTTCCCACAGCAGGCTGCAATTCAGGATCCATGGCTCGGTTATATGGCAGTGGCAGCACAGAAAGAGGCAGTGGCAAAGAAGGGGCTGCAGCATCATTCTCGTCATGACCTCGGACTCTAGGAGACGAGACATCAAGAGGTTGCATGTTATGGTGGGAAAACAGTACCACCGTCGGGATCGCACCAGTGGCTAGAGCTGATCACCAAGGAAGCTGGCCGAGCGGCACAGCGCCTAGGGCGCGGTCACCACGGCTCCTGAAGCTGGGTTACTCGGTTCATTTAGTTGATCAAGTCGATTTGCTTTGTTCCCTTTGAATTGTTGGCAATGAGTGAATTTAGGAAAGTTTGTTACGTTTGTAAGCTGCCTATATAGCACACACATTCCCGAATGAATGGAGCAGCCTAGGTTTGAGATCTAATCTCCCTTGGGCTCCCAGCCCCGAGTCGTGTTGTCTCTCCTGTCCCCGCGCCGAGCACGGCGCCCGCTCGCCGCCGGGTCACCAGGCCCCGGCCAGCAATCTCCCCTCCCTACTTCCTCCGTAGCAAGTCATGGTGCCATAACAACATGGTATAAGAGACCATGTCGTCCTCGGCACCTATCCCTCCCATCCCGCCCTCCGCCGCTGCCTCCGCCGCCGCACCTGCCGCCACCACCAATGCCGATCCCACCAGCTCCACCGCCGCGCCGTCCATTCTCAACTTCTCCACCGCCATCATACCCTCGGCGCCTCTGCCTTTGGGTACGCAAGCACTGCAGCAGCCTCTCTCGGCCGTGGAGGCATTCCACCAACTCACAACGGCCATCTACGGCATGCAGCGTCAGATCGGCGACTTGTCGCTGCGCGTCTCGGCCCTTGAGGGCCAGCCATCGCCACGTGCGTCTTCGCCGTTCGGGCTGCCTGGGTATGGCGGCACCCCAGTGCTGCAAGCGCCCGGCCATCCCTCCTCGCGCTACTTGTCCGCACCACAGTTCCAGCAGCCGATCCAACCAACAGCCGCACCCTCTGCCACGGCCGGGAACATGTCGTCCCTTCCACCGCCACCACCATCGATGGGTGTACCTATCGCGCACATCTCCTTCCCACCATCACCCTCACCTATTCCATCCCTATCTTCCATCATGCAGGGTGCTCCTTTTCCTCCACCATCCGCTGCCATGTCCGCTGCCCCCAGGCACTTCCCACCACCACTACCATACCTGCCACCCGAACCAGCCGACAACACCGTTCCTCGCTTCCACAAACTCTCCTTTCCCACTTTCGATGGCAAAGAGGACCCGCTCGGCTGGTTGAACAAGTGCGAGCAGTTCTTCTTTAGCCAGCAGACGCGTTACGCCGATCGAGTCTGGCTCGCCTCATACCATCTCACCGGTACGACGTTGCAGTGGTACCTTGTCCTTGAGAACGACACCGGTCGGCCAACGTGGTAGGAGTTCCGGGGGCTATGCCAGCAGCGCTTCGGACCTCTGCTCAGCACCAACCACTTGGCCGACCTGGCACGGCTACCATTCACGTCCACGGTGGACGCGTACATGGACGTGTTCCAGGCTCGTGCGGCGCACGCGGGCCACCTCTCGCCACTCCAGAAGGCATAGCTCTTCACTGGCGGACTGCCAGACCACATCCGCGTCGACGTCGAGTTGCATGACCCATAGGATCTCCAGTGCGCCATGAGGCTGGCGCGTGCATACGAAAGGCGCAATGCTTCGGCTCTCCTTGCCCTGCCTACACCGCCGGGTCGTGCACCGCGCCGCACTACTGGGGGACAGCCGGCGCTGCCGGCACCAGCGTCGGCCCAGGGTGCTGTGTCCTCATCATCATCATCATCATCATCATTGACCACAACGGCCCCGCGCACCTTCAAGCGACTGACGCCGAACGAGATGGCAGAGCGCCGCAAGCAAGGGCTCTACTACAATTGTGACAAGCCCTATGTGCGCGGTCACAAGTGTGCGCGCCTGTTCTTCCTCGAGGCGTCGGACTACATCGTTGAGGAACCCGAAGATGTCGACACCGTGCCGGCGACCGCGGCACCATCCCAGTCGCCCTTCGACCCCGAGGAGCCCCTGATCTCCCTCTCTGCGATCACAGGAATTCGAACGGAGGACACTATGCAACTCTGTGTCCAGATCGGTGCCCACGAGTTTAGGGCGCTCCTGGACTCCGGATCAACGCACAACTTCATCAGCCTTCCCGCCGCCCGACGCGCCGGCCTCTGCTTCCGGGACAGTGAAGGGTCGAGATGGCGGACTAGAGGGGGGGTGAATAGTCTTTTCTAAAATTAATCGCGTCGGCTAACCGATACAAATGCGGAATTAAAACTATAGGTCTAGCCAAGACTATACCCCCACTATATATGTTCACTAGCACCTTGCAAAGATAACAATTATGCAACAAAGGTGCCGGGCTAGTTAGAGCTCTCCTAACCAATTCTAGAAGCAAGGTCACACAAACCTATGCCACTAGTACTTTAAGCTACAAGGGAGCTCCTACACATGCTAGTAAGCAAAAGCACAAAGCTAACTAAGCTCACTAGCAATGCTCAATAACAAGGCAACCAATGCCTAATTAGAGAGCGCAAAGACTTAGCTACATAAACTAAGTAATGTGACTAACAAGGTTACACAAACCAAATTAGCCACGCAAGGGAGCTACTTCTATGCTACACAAGCATGAAGGTAATTAGCAAGCTACACAAGCTAACTAATTACAAAAGCAACAACACAAGCTTAATGTATATGAAAGTAAACGCAAGCTTGTGTAACGGAGATGCAAACCAACGGGAAGAACAAGGTTGACACGATGATTTTTCTCCCGAGGTTCACGTGTTTGCCAACACGCTAGTCCCCGTTGTGTCGACCGCTCACTTGGTGGTTCGGCGGCTAATTGGCATCACCCGCCAAGCCCGCACGTCGGGCGCCGCAAGAACCTACCCCTTGAGTGAGGGTAGCTCAATGACACGCTTTACTAATGTTGCTCTTCGCGACTCCCGCGGGGCGAGCACAAGTGCCCCTCACAAGCACTTCTCCGGAGCGCCGCACAAGCTTCTTGCGCGCTTCGACGGAGACCACCACCAAGCCGTCTAGGAGGTGGCAACCTCCAAGAGTAACAAGCACCACCGGCTTGCAACACGATCACCTAGTGCCACTCGATGCAACCTCACGATGCAATCGCACTAGAATCGCTCTCTCACACTATCGGATGAACACTATCATGTATGTGTGAGATGGAGGGCTCCCAAGCACTACTACACAAGCCACCAAGGCTCTAGTGTGCTCAGCTACCGGCCCAAGGCCGGCCATGGCCTCTATTTATAACCCCATGGGCAAATAGAGCCGTTACCCCTTCACTGGGCAAAACTCGGGCCGACCGGACGCTCCGGTCCGATCGACCGGACGCTGGACCTCAGCGTCCGGTCACGCGATACTCGCCACGTGTCCCCTGCGTTCAACGGTCATCTTCCGATCCCAACGGTCATCTGCCGACCGGACGCAGCACTTCAACTGACCGGACGCTGGACCCTCAGTGTCCGGTCGTTTCCAGTAAGCTCCCGAGCATGACCGGACGCGTCCGGTCAACTCGACCGGACACAGCCCAGCGTCCGGTGCTTAACCCTAAGCACTGTGCCGACCGACAGCCTGACCGGACGCACCACCTCAGCGTCCGGTCGTTTCGGACTCAGCGTCCGGTCACTGTTAAACAGTGAGACCGAATTCCTTTCTTCTCTATCTTCTTCACCCTTGGTCCAATGTGCTAACCACCAAGAGTTTGCATCCGGCATAATAGAAAATAGGCATTCCATTTTCTCGAAAGCGCCGAATCCCGCCTCGCAAGCTCGGCGGGAGGGAGAGAGGGACCCAAAACCCATCTCACCCCTGCAAACACCACCTCCTTTGTAAATGTGCCAACACCACCAAGTGTACACCATCATGTGTATGTGTGTTAGCATTTTCACAATCATTTCCCAAAGGATGTTAGCCACTCAACTTGCCACGCCACTCGATCCTAGCGACAATGCAAAGTTAGATCACTAGAGTGGCACTAGATGACCGATATGCAAACAAGTTTGCCCCTCTTGATAGTACGGCCATCTATCCTAAACCCGGTCATAAACTTCTCTACACACCTATGACCGGTGAAATGAAATGCCCTAGGTTATACCTTTGCCTTGCGCATTCCATTCCATCTCCTTCAATGTCGATGCAACACATGCACCAACACGATCAACAATGATATGATCCACTTCATATCATCACCTGATCATATTGGTTCATCGATCTTGACTCCACTTGCTCTTCACCGTTGCCATCGTCCATCGGCGTCAAGTCTTGCTCAAGCTTCACCGCCACGCGGTCCATCACTCCAAAGCCTTCGACTTGCCCTTCACGCTTGCAACCGGTCCATCAAGCCAAGTCATGTCTTGATCTTCTCCACCTTGATCACATGACTCAATGTCATGTCTCATGTGCAATAAGCTCCTTCATCATCACATGTGTGAGCTTTGCAACATCTCCAAGCCATTTTCACCTTCATGGCATATGTTGCTCACACACATGTACCTGTGGACTAATCACCTGTGTATCTCACATAAACACAATTAGTCCACCTAGGTTGTCACTCAATTACCAAAACCAACAAGGACCTTTCAGACAGCCACGGCGCGCACGTCACCGTGGCGAATGGTGACCGCGTCGCGTGCCAGGGCTTCGCCCGCGACGTCGCCTTGCGGATCGGGGAGGAGTTCTTCACGGTGGACTGCTTCGCCATCCCCCTGCACTGCCACGACATGGTGCTTGGCGTCTCTTGGCTGCGCTCACTGGGTCCCATCCTCTAGGATTTCGACGACCTATGCATGTCCTTCGTGCACCACGGCCGGCGAGTCCTCTGGAAGGGGCTTGGTTCCACCCGCACCGACATTCCTCCGACGGGCTGACTCCACGCCGCGCGCGTCCAAGCGGCGTGTGGGCTCGAACAGGTACTGCTGGACCAGCTGCTGAGCACGTACGAAGACGTCTTCACCTCTTCGACCGGCCTACCCTCGGCACGCCCGTGTGACCACCACATCTACCCCAAGGTCAACACAGAACCGGTGGCGGTGCGGCCCTATCGGTACCCTCAACTCCAGAAGGATGAACTGGAGAAGCAGTGCGCCGACATGCTCAAACAGGGCATCATATGCCCAAGTACATCGTCGTTCTCTGCGCCGGTGCTGCTCATCAAGAAGCAGGATGCGTCATGGCGCTTCTGCGTGGACTACCGCGCCCTCAACTCCGCCATAGTGAAGGACAAGTTCCCGATTTCGGTCGTCGAGGAGCTTTTGGACGAGCTCCGTGGCGCACGCTTCTTCACCAAACTTGACCTCCGCTCGGACTATCACCAAGTCCGAGTCCACCCCGACGACGTGGCCAAGACGGCGTTCCGCACCCACCATGGCCATTTCGAGTTCTTGGTCATGCCATTCGGCCTCTCCAACGCTCCGGCCACGTTCCAAGCACTAATGAATTTTGTCCTGCAGCCGTTCCTTCACCGGTGTGTGCTCGTCTTCTTCGACGACATCTTGATCTATAGCTCGTCCTGGACCGAACACCTCCAACATCTCCGCGCCGTCCTCGACGTCCTGCGCGCGCACCACCTCCACGTCAAGCGTTCTAAGTGCGCGTTTGCAGCCTCGTCGGTCCAGTACTTGGGCCATGTTATTTCGGCCGATGGCATGGCCATGGACAGTGCCAAGGTGGAAGCTATCACCGCCTAGCCACTGCCGCGTTCTACGCGTGGACTGCGCAGCTTCCTCGGCCTCGTCGGATACTACCGGCGTTTTATCAAGGATTTCAGCGCCATCACAGCCCCGCTGGCGTTGCTGCTCAAGAAGGACAGGTTCCGGTGGACAGAGGAGGCCACCACGGCCTTTGCGGCGCTGAAGGCCGCCCTGTCCACTGCACCGGTCCTCCAACTCCCAGATTTCGCCAAGGACTTCATCGTGGACTGCGACGCATCAGGGTCTGGCTTTGGCGCCGTCTTGCACCAGGGAGACGGGTCGCTGGCGTTCTTCAGCCGGCCCTTTGCGGCGCGGCACCTGAAAGTTGCCGCCTATGAGCGTGAGCTCATTGGCCTGGTTCAGGCAGTGCGCCACTGGCGGCCATACTTGTGGGGTCGCGCATTCATCGTGCGCACAGATCATTACGCGCTCAAGTTCATGCTGGACCAGCGCCTCTCCACGATACGCCAGCACCACTGGATTAGCAAATTGTTTGGCTTTGATTTCAGGGTGGAATATCGACCGGGCCGGCTAAACACGGTCGCCGATGCTTTGTCCCGTCGTGATGGCAACGCTATGGCCTACCAGGAAGGCGCTGCTCCCAGCCTGGAGGGTGTAGCCCATGGTCTGGAATCTGCATCGCTCACGGCGCTCTCCAGCCCATCCTTCCACCTCTTCGACGAGCTGCGCCAAGAGATCACGGCGTCCCCTGAACTCAGTGCCCTGAGGGACGCTGCTGCCACCGGCGATCGCGGTGAGGCGTGGCGTGTCCGCGAGGGTCTCATTCTCCACCACGGACGAGTGTTCGTGCCCGAGGCGTCTCTGCTGCTGCCCGACATCCTCCAGCTCGCCCACATGGTGTGTGGGGGTATTAACCCCTATACCCTTATGGCTAAGCTTGGGCTGGCCCGGATCGGTGGGTCCGGTCCACCAAAAGACGACGTGCGGCCCGGCCAACCTGATCGGAGTCCCGCGCAAGGAGTCAAGGCGGATTTGGCGATCAATCAAGATCCTAGGTCGGTTAGAATAGGAATCCTTATCCTGGCCACATATGGCAATTATAACTGGCTAGGATTAGTTTCCAGATCTGTAACCATGTCCTCCGGACTATATAAGGTGGGCAGGGGACCCCTCTAAAAATCATCTCTCATTGACATACAGCAATACAAATCAGACGTAGGGCGTAGGTATTACGCCTTCTTGGTGGCCAAACCTAGATAAAACCTCGTGTCTGTCTTGCGTCACCGTCTTGTTTGTGGCTTGCGCATCTGTCTGCCGATAATCTACTACCTTGGGTATACCCCTAGGTAGACTGCCGACCATATTTCGTCGACACGGTGGGGCATAAGGGCATTCAAAAGACCCTCCAGCGCCTCCATGCTGATTTCTCCGTTGAACATGATCGCCGGGTCATCCACGACTACGTACAGGCCTGCTACACCTGCCAACACAACAAGACTGAGGTGCTGCACCCGGCCGGCCTTCTCCAGCCATTGCCAGTGTCGTCGCGGGTGTGGGCCGACATCTCGATGGATTTCATCGAGGCACTCCCGAAGGTACATGGTAAGAGTGTGCTGCTCACCGTGGTTGACAGGTTCTCCAAGTACACGCACTTCATCCTGCCGGGACACCCATACACGACAGCCTCTGTCGCTCGCGCGTTCTTCGCCGATATCATCCGGCTCCATGGCTTTCCGGAGTCGATCGTCACCGACCGTGACCCCGTCTTCACAGGCCGTGTGTGGCAAGACTTGTTCTGGCTTTTCGGGATACAGCTGCGCATGAGCTCTGCCTTCCATCCTCAGACCGACGGCCAGTCCGAAGTGGTGAACAAAGTGATCACCATGTACCTCCGCTGCATCACCGGCGACCGTCCTCGTGAGTGGCTTGACTGGTTGCCCTGGGCGGAGTTCTGCTACAACTCCTCATTTCACTCCGCCCTGCGCACATCGCCGTTCCAGGTTGTCTACGGCAGGCCCCCTCCGTCCCTGCTACCGTATGAGCAGGGCTCTGCTCACACCGAAGCCATCGATGATCTGCTCGCGCTGACGCGACGCGTTCCTCGTGGAAGTCCGCGACCCGCTCCTGCAGGCGCAGCAATATGCACGCAAGCATTACGATGCTAATCACCGTGCTTTGGAGTTCACCGTCGGGGATTGGGTCTGGCTTCGTCTGCTCAACCGCACGACCCAGTCCCTGCTTCCGGCCGCCCACAAGAAGCTTGGCCCCAAATACGCTGGGCCTTTTCAGGTGTTGGAACGTGTTGGGCCAGTGGCCTATCGTCTACAACTGCCGGAGAACGCCCGGATCCACGACGTCTTCCACGTTGGCGTCCTCAAGCCCTTCATCGGCACTCCCCCGGCAACTACTCCGACACTACCTCCACTCCAGCATGGACGCTCTCTGCAGCAGCCCGAGCGCATCCTCCGTTCCAGCCTACGTCGTGGAGCCTAGCACATCTTGGTGTAAGTGGGCTGGCATGCCTGCAGCAGAGGCAACATGGGAGCCGGTCGACGCGTTCCTGCGCTGCCCACCCCTCGTTTCAGCTCGAGGACGAGCTGTTCCCGAAGGGGGGGGAGAGGTTATGGTGGGAAAACAGTACCACCGTCGGGATCGCACCAGTGGCTAGAGCTGATCACCAAGGAAGCTGGCCGAGCGGCACAACGCCTAGGGCGCGGTCACCACAGCTCCTGAAGCCAGGTTACTCGGTTCATTTAGTTGATCAAGTCGATTTGCTTTGTTCCCTTTGAATTGTTGGCAAGGAGTGAATTTAGGAAAGTTTGTTATGTTTGTAAGCTGCCTATATAGCACACACATTCCCGAATGAATGGAGCAGCCTGGGTTTGAGATCTAATCTCCCTTGGGCTCCTAGCCCCGAGTCGTGTTGTCTCTCCTGTCCCCGCGCCGAGCACGGCGCCCGCTCGCCGCCGGGTCACCAGGCCCCGGCCAGCAATCTCCCCTCCCTACTTCCTCCGTAGCAAGTCACGGTGCCGTAACATTGCACTCTATGGTTTGCTCTAGGAGTCATGATTTGTTTTTCGAGTAAATCACAAAATCAATTAGCTTGTAACATGTTTTGTTTGGGCATCTGTTTTGCACAACAATCTTTTGGAAACAGTTCGTAAACTACAATTCGGAGTAGATGCATTCAGTTTGTTTGGGACATGTAACTCGGTTAATAGCTAGAACTTTGATTCTAATTAATTCATGGATTACACGAGACAAAAAAAAATAGTCAAACTCTATCTACAGTCTATAGGTTGTTGTTACTGAGAGTAGATTTGTGTTCCTGAAGTGCAAAAATGGTGGTCGGGCTGCTACGCTTCCTTTGTTCTCTGTCTGCAGAATTAGTCTCTCAGATTATGCATTGCGAAAAATAGTTTGGTCCAAATGCAGATGAGTTGTTGATATATGGAAGACCTTGATTTATAATTGCAATTTATATTGCGTGACCTGAAATTGTGCATCATTTCTTGGCAGACAATTTGGTGGTATTGGACGCTACTATTTCATTTCTGGTGAAGAGGTGTGACCTAGGTGAGAACACAAGCACCTCACCAGACAATTTCACTGTTTATTTAACAAAGAGAAAATATTTTAGCATGTGAAAATTTATTACCACTTGGCTTATTCTCTGTATTTATTCTGTGCTGACCCTGTATTTCGAGCAAGTTGGTAGTATTGGTTTAAAAATGCTATACTAAGTTTGATGTGAAGTGAGGCTTTCCTTTTTATAAATTTGATGGTACATAATTGTTTTATCCTAAATGCTGGATGTTTGTTAGCTTGCAAAATTATATTCTGGTAACACACATCGATGGTAGCAGTATCCTGTGATAATCAGCTACCTCACTAAATATTTTGCTTTCATATTTTCCTCAGCTCATGATATTTGAAGCCATGAAATCGAATTATTGTTGTTGTGGTGATGCATTTTGCAGACCAAGAGCAGATGGTCTGGTCACTGTAGGTGAAGCAGAGCCATGATTAAAAGTGTGCATTTCAGATTCCTGATTCCTTTGGCTTGGTGTGCCTGGCATTATGGGAAGACAGATCTTTCCTTGGCTGTCAGTTTCTCTATCCCCAGAGTAGACCAGTGCTTGATGCAGTCTTGATTATCTGAAAGAGGGCTGCATGAAGAACAGAGTAAAAAACATGTTCATCAATGAAAGTTTTCCATGATACATGAAACTGAGCAATGTGATGTATCTATGGTCTCATCAAACCATTGCTATGTCATTTGTTGACTTCTCTATTCCACCGACACATTATTAGAGTGGAATAGCTATTGCCTTTGGGTGGCAGTCAATACACATTATTAGACGCTACTTCTTTTTAAACCTGGAATTGCAATGGTGCTTTAAATGATTAATCAACCAACTGATGTCACGATACATTTAGATGCTGGCAATCTATTAAATAGACAGTATTTGATGTTGTTCAGCTCTTGAGAGCATTGTCAACATGGAGACTGGAACCATGCAATGCGCAATCAAGCTATTCAAGGAGCCTCATAATACTAGAAGTTGTCAGACTCTTTGCAGCGTCTATGCAAAATGGTGTTATTTGTGCTAACATAAAGTTCGTGCTTTGGCTTAGTGGGCCTGAGCACTCAATCCATTACATGGTTTATAGGATTAGATTTCAGAATAATGTAATTGTTTCCACGGCCCTCACTGACATGTACTATTAATTGGGGTTAATAAAGCATGCCACAATTAAGCCTATCTATAATGTTGAAAGGTTATTATTTCCAATTGCATTACTTCCTTTAATATGATTCCAAGTATTTGACATGGCTTTTCCTATGTATGAGGTTGTCAGATTCAAATGCTTCTATAGTAGGATTGGCAACAAGTCCATGTAAGAGCGTGCCTACAAAATTCTTCGGGGAAGAAATTGGCTAATGATGGAGATTTTACAGTTCCCTCTGTCTTATATTCTGGAATGTCTCTGCAGTCCAGTCAAGAAAAGCTCACTCTCTTCCCTACCACAAGTCCATGTAAGAGTGTGCCTGCAAAAGTATTCTAGCACTGACAAGAGACAGTACAAGTGAGGATTAGACTTGGAAGATGAGTCAAGACGGGGAGAGCAGATCAAAAGGTGTCTTCATACATGGACAGGCTGAACAAATACAATGCTGCTGATAAGCAACATTCTGGAGCTGAGAGTTACCAGGAATGAGGATGTATGTGCCAATTCGGCGAGTGTATTCAAAATGTACATTTTAATAGACTGGTGTCAGTGTACTGTAGTTTTTGTTTTCATCTGCATTGCTTGCACAGATCTTTTTTATTGGCATTATACCAAACAGGGCTATAGTGTTTGTTGTGATATCTCTGCTCCCACTTGGAAGAATTGGTGGGACGTCAACTGCATATTTTCTGGTCTCCCGATGAATCTTCTAAGATTGATGTCAAGCCTGAGTTCTAAAATATTAGGGGAGATAGCATATGAAGAACTATTTTTGATAAATCCGATCGGAAGGGCAGGAAATTTTTCAAGCCACAGGAAGAGCTAGTTGATGAGCACCTTATACAATCTATTCAAACAATACTCATTGTTGGACATTGATACGTTGTTCCTTAAATTAAAGGCGAAGTTCTATTCATGTGAAGCTTCATAGCATGGAAGGATAGGTAAAAGAGGTGCCTGCAAAAGATGGTGACATCTATAATTGATCCTTAGGCAATTGGATGTTGATGGCACTATATATTATCTCGTGATAATTTTTTCTCACCCGATGCAATGCACGGGCATTTACCTAGTGATTATATGTGCATGATCAGTGGCTTAGAAAGTGAAGCTGGCCATTCTGTTGTCAGGTGTCCCTTGCAGATCTCTGCTGCAGGTAATGAGACAAAAATTTAGGTGTCCAGATTAGGAACAGTGTAGGACCGTTGAACCAGAGTTGTAATTTCAGAAAATAGGCACTCAAACATGATGCATCTATACTTAGTTATAGCCCCTGCTAACCACTACTACCTATGCTTTAGCTAAATGCTGCTGCTATTTTTTCATTGGGATCTATTCCGCGACTGTTTTAGTAATTCTACTAACTAAATTGAAATTTCCCAAAAGCAATCCTTCTGTTAATTAAGCTTGGTTAGACTGAATAGCAGTTTAACCTTTCCCATCAGTACTCACATTGAGTTGTCAGATAATGAATAGCTCATCACTGATTTTTTTTTTCAGAAAAGGTGCTCATATATGCATGCATAGATCTCTAGAAAAATAGGTCCACACTGACTACAACGGAATGCTGAAGTGTGCTTTTAGATAATGCCAAATTATCAGGAAACAAATTATTTTTCCTCAAGGAGAAACATCAATCTTCAATTACGTCAAACATGCTTAATATGTTACATTATTTTTAATGTTCATTGTACTTTTAATTAGTGAGGCATATAACTGATCTTGGTTGTTGGCTTCCTCCTTTCAATTACCATTCTTTCTATTTGCTTCTATTAGGAATATACTCAGTTATTACCTCGACCCAACTATTTGCAGTTATATCTCATTGTGTCATGTACACTGTACTAATTTAACCCAAGATCATGTTGGAGTATTTGTAATCTGCAGTGTAGCTTACTGGTAGCAAGCAGGAGGCAGCTGATCCACTTCCAAAAAGCCAAGGTATTACTATTATCACCTCATAAAACACATGCTGTCATATTCAGATGTTCTAAACATCTTATCATGTTAGGGTCGAATTGTTTTGAGAAACATTAAATAATTAACAACCTTGGTAGTTCAGATTGGTGATTATTAAACATTTAATATCTATTTTTCTAAGAAGAGGCTCTATTGCATTTCGGTTATAGCTACTATTCTTTGCCTTTCCTATTGATTTGATGCCGAATAAACTGGCTGGATGCGTGATCAATGGGGCCTTTCTAAATCATGTTTAGTTTTTTCCCTAGATCATAATAACACATATAAGTTCTCAGTGTTATTGTATGGATGGGTTGTAGATGAGTGGTAAGCAGAAGCTGGAGGAGTACTGGCTATAGTCGCACAGTAATATAACCACAAAAGTTTATGTGTGCTACGCGCTTTGGACTCAAGCCCTGTTTGGATTCAGCTATAATAGTTTTGTTGTGCAAGTAGTGATGTGTTCTGACGAAGGATCGATTTGCACTTGCACATTAGCGTGGTATATGGCTAGCTGTAGCTGGTTGCAAAATTAATTATCTATGAAATATGATGCCTAATGTTACAGATTTTGTAAGGATGCTCTCTATGATTATTGCGAGCCCTTTTTTTGATACTCTAATTGTGGTTGTGTTTGACACGTGTTGACAGTGATACAAAAAAAATCGATGCTTATTTATTTGAATGTGGTTCATAATAGTATGTTGTTAAGCTAAGTTTTTTTTTGCCGTTGTCTGTTGATTTTGACCCACTATATTTTTGTGTACTTTTATTGCGAGGAAAATTGAGGCTCCCGACCCACTATTTTCTTTTCATCATACTTTTATTGCGTTGAAAATTTTGTCTTCCATAGCAATGCACGGGAATCTGCTAGTATATAAAAAAATTGAACCAACGCCAAGGTCCGTGGGGCCTATTGCCTTGTCGAATCCTTCATGGCAGGGGTTTGACGTGCACAGACATGACGCTGAGTAACGTTGCTAGGATTACCCTCCTAAGACGCCGAGCTTTGGGTCTATCTTTATCTTTAGGGATGGTTTCGTCAGGAGTTTGTTTGCAAAAAAAAAAAAAAAAAAAAAAAAAAAAAAAAAAAAAAATCCAAAAAGGATCAAAATGCGAAATTTTTACTTCCGCTAGTAGTATGAGTATCGCCACTTTATTAGTAATTTAGCATACATGTAGAATGGACGGACGGAGCATGCTATCATCTTCTATTATGCAAAATTTGAACTTGTGCAAGTAGAAACAAAAGGAGAATTAGCCTTTAATAACTTACCATTTTTATAGAATTCTTTGTGTAATAAGAGCATTCCAAGAGTGTCTCGTATCCCTTCTCCATCCATATTTTTTTAGAGAAAAACTCATCTTCAGGATCTCTTTCCCATCTTTTCGCACTTGTTCCGTCTCCGCGCGCGTTCTTTTGCCGCAATCCACCCCTTGGAGGCGCCCGATCTGTCTGACGGCCTGTTGGTGGCGCTCCGCTCTGGAGTCTGGATCTCTAGTTTTGCGATGACAAGGCCTGCGCGGGAGGCTGGGAGGGGCTGAGGGGCGGCGGCGGCCAGGACACCTACACGAACCATCGATCTTGCTGCCGGATGACCAGTGCCTTGGCGACGTACGTTCTCACGCGCGGCCGCCGCGGTGTTCAGGGTCGACCGGCGGTTCACGTACGCCGCCGCACTTGCCGCATGCTCGCGGGCACGCGATGGCCGTCCTGGATGGTCTTGGGAACCTGTCCAACTCACGCCGGGTGCGACGAGATGGGCCGACATGGCGTGGGGTGGAACTTTGGGAGCATCATCAAGTGATGTGCTTCTGGCGGTGATGTTGGAGGCCACGTTGCAGAGGCAGTACATGGATCATGGATGCGTGGTGAAGGCTGGACTGGACACCGACCTGTTTCTTGCGAGCGCAATGATCGACATGTACTATATCGTGCGGAGAAAAATAAAGAATGCGGCAACCAAAAAAACTTGTGAGGCCAATATTTGATTTATTGGAAGTGAGAGATGCATTTCTTTTTTTCTCCCAATACCCTTTTGCAAGTTGGAAAACATGTTTTGGGGAAAAAAAACAGAAAAATCTTGAGATGCTATATATTATTCATGTTTTCACCAGAATAGGCTTAGAGCATCTCCAAGCGCAAACTTCCAAAATCTAAAAGCTAAATTTACGTACAGAATATGGCCTTGCGCAAAATATGTTTACACATACAGTACTACAATGGACTTAGAGCGCGGAATTCAAGTTACATTTATCCACTAAGAGTGCCTTTGGTTGGAGGACGAATATTAGGATAAAGATATCCGTGATGCATATTTGGTCTGGTTAGATGGATTGAACGAACCATTTTTTCTGTTTGGTTGGATGGATAAAAGTGGATGGGACGAAAATAGTTGACTAACTATATCTATTATTTAAAAAAAACAACTAATTAAACACTAATAGATATGCACTGATACTAATTTTGTCATGATAATCACTATTTAAAATAAAATATATTAATTAGCACCACTAATATCCTAATTAGCACACAAAACATGCACTAATCAATGTGTTAGCACTTATCAAAACTAATCCTATCATCATAATTACTAAGTAATAATATAACATACTAATATTCTTTAATTCATTTACTAATGACAAAGATAAGATATGGATAAGCTAGTCTGCTATATTTTTTCGGACCAGGAAATCCACCATCTAGAGTTATATTCTTTATCCATAGATTTGCTTGTCCCAGTGATCCATCCAACCAAATATTATATATTCCATCCCTTCCATGGATATCAAGCAACCAAACGGAGGCTTTGCGTACACCGCCTGTCAGTGTTTGATGTAGAACGAGATACCGCCTGTCAGTGTTTGATGTAGAACGAGATACCGGTTGCTTCCTATAATCCGGAAACCAGGCTATACCTTACCATGATCAGGCCAACATTCTCTTATCACATAGCTCAAAATGTCCACAGGGAACCATCCTAGGATGAATGCAAGTCAAGAAAGAGAATCAATCAAGGACGTAGCAAAAGAATACTTGCAGAGGGCAACAATGCACGTTGAACAATGGTTCTTCCACTTTGCTCCTGAAGGTGAAGAATTACTGGATTTTATTTTATGAATTCTCAGGAAAGATCGTCCGAATGAATTTCAGGAAGCGCTCTGAGTAGAATTGGGTTCCACGACAGATATTAACAATTGAGTTATATTGGATGGGACTTGTAAGCATGCTCAATCTTCTTCCTTATGTTGTACTCCTGCAAGATATCAATTATTCCCAGGTAGAGCACCACATCATACACCTGACCATTGGCCTCACTGTCATTATCCTGAACCATCTGTTCTGCCCTCGCCGGCATGTTAACCCCAAGTTGGATCTGGAGCCTGATAAAATTGATAATTTCTAGTCAGCCTTACACTGCACTGGCATTTAACATACAACAAATCATGGGAACATGCATATAACGACAGTATAACTCGCCTTGCGGTGCCTGGAAGCAAGAGATCTACTTCCTCAAAACTGACGGGCTCCCCTTATATGAGAACCAATGACAGCATCATTTTGATCACTGGCTCGCTGAACCAAAACCAGTCCTTCAGGACTGTTCAAAGCATCCTCCTCCAGAGCACCTATATTGCTTCATACAATGTTAATAATAGGTAAAAGAAACGTTGCTGGAGGAAAAGGCTTTTGCAAAAAAGAATTTTTTTTTATAGGATTGCACATAGGATTAGTTACATTACAACAAAGCAAAGTTACGCAATCGGACTGTTTACATAGATAACATGGGTTTTGATGTTGACTGGACTTGGTGGCAAAAGGTTCCTCAATGTAGAGCATACTAAAAAATTCTAGGACCCTAGGTGATAAAGGGCCCTTCCTGTACAGCCGTGTTTCTGTACCTATAAGATGGAGAAGATTGTACATGGAATCAATACTACGAGCATGCTTTTCCAGGAAAACTCCAGAGCAATCATGTTGTTGTAGAAGACTTCCGCAGAGTCTAGATCATAAATCGATCATCCTGTGATAGGAAGAAGACACTTCCACTCTTTCCAGGAGAAGATAGCTCCCTAAGTGTGTCACTTCCACAAATGGAAATCATGTAATCCGCTGCATCAATCTTGAACATCTCCCTCAAATTTCTACACAGATACACAAGTAGATCTTATTAAGTTCTGAAATACACAGCAGTACCGGTAGAGTCACTTGTCAGGTGCCCAAACAAGGAAGCATTCTCATTGTTATGGTCCTAACTAAGTTACTTTAATTTTTTTCTAAGAAAAAGACTATATTGTTTATGACCACTATAAGTTATTCTCATATAATCTGTAGAGCCTCATGTTCTTTTCACTGAATTTGCTTAGGTTTGCAGTAGTCTTTCCATTTAAAATTATCAGCATGATGTGAAGGAGTAAGCCGTGATCCATTTTTTGGGAAGTTCATCCAGAAACTTGCTCTGGGACCATAATCAGAAGCTCGCATTGCACGTCTCTGAATAGGTGTAATCTTTCCAACTGTATACCTGAGTATAAATGTATAATCACATTAAAACCTTCAGTGGTCACAAAATCATTCCGTTAGATATTTCAACAAGACAATGCCCTGTTGATAATGAATATATTAGAACATTCTGATACATTTTCTATACCATCGAGAAACAAACTCCAGAATGTCAATAACAGTGAAATTTTGTAAGACTTGGGAGCTTCCCTTAGTGCTTTAATTGTCCTTACTATAACCAACTATACGCTTAACTATCATTCCAATTTCTATTATGAACTCCGTCTAAAAAATCACATTCTAAACAGCATTGCACTTCAAGAACTATAGAAATGTATTGCTCTTCTTCTTCTTTTTCTTTCTCTAAAACACAATAACAGTGAAATTTTGTAAGACTTGGGAGCTTCCCTTAGTGCTTTAATTGTCCTTACTATAACCAACTATACGCTTAACTATCATTCCAATTTCTATTATGAACTCCGTCTAAAAAATCACATTCTAAACAGCATTGCACTTCAAGAACTATAGAAATGTATTGCTCTTCTTCTTCTTCTTTTTCTCTAAAACACACAGGTGATCTGTGTTATCATTTCCTTAAGAAGAAAGGGAAAGTACATAGGGGAGGAAGAAAAGAACTCCCCACCTTCAAGGCTCCAACACACCCAAGGGCCAAGACACACACAATGACACAACCAACACACCCAGAACCAGACTATCAGCCAGCAAACAGAGAAGGGGACCAAAAAGGACTACAAAAAAGAACAGAGGATCAAAAATGTGTAGTATTTTTTTTTTTTAATTTTGAGCACACAAGTTTCGGTCTTAGAAATTTATTGTACTCCTATTCATCAAGCGAATTTATATACTGCTATAAATTTGAAACCACTAGTACTCCCATAACAACCAGGTGTGTTTTCAATATTTTTGCACCAAGATTCAAGAGCTATGAGTTCAGAGATGATTTGTACTTACTATGCTCTAAACCAGTAGCTCGAACTTGTAATCCAGACATAGATGAGAGGACTGCAAGAAAAGAACAAGCAGAATGAAGCATGATAAACATATAGTAAAGGTTGATAACTGCAATTTTGCTCAACATGAGTCGCAATCAAAAAGATTGTTGTGGTAGTATCCACCTGAGATTGCTGGGGTAAGGACACCATCACCTATACTTTGATTTGATTATGTCTTGTGAGATGAAATGTCTACCACCATCCGTACTGTTCCCCACCACTTGGGCCTCATCAGCATTAACAGGCTTTCTGGGAGGTAGATCGAATATTTATCATCAACATCACAATCCGCAAGCCCACCAGATTCATGCCAGAAGAAATAACAAAATATCAGTGAGATACAAGATTCAAAGTATGGTTCAAAGTTCAGAAACTACAGATAGTGCAGTGAAAACAACACTCGAAAAATTATCATCAATCTAACCAGCAAAAGCTAGCAAATAAATGTTAGATACAAAGTGAACTGGACATCCATCTGCACTTGAATAAGATTGAGATACCTTGCTGGGATAGATAGCTGCTGTGAATGCATTGACGCATTGTTGGTGTAGAAGAATCAACTCTCACTAAAAGGGAAAAGAAAAGGAATATCATGTTGGTTAAGTGAACAATGGAATCCAAAACTTCATTGGGCCCACCAACACAAAATAGGCAGCAGACAAGGAAAATGAAACAAACAAACCTGTCCTTAATAAAATAACCTTCGTGTTCCTTATCCGCACCTCTTTTGTCTGGTTTCTTCCTCATGTCGACCACACCAGTACTTTGCTTTGTTTCTGCACTCTCCACAATCTAACAAGAACACAGGCCAACCGATCATTGTCTGACTCTATAGTAGTACATAGCACCCTAAGCCACAATTAAATAATAATGGTTTCATTTAGCTAAGTAACAGAAGTACAATCATCCTTCAAATAGCTAAATATTCATAAGGTTGATTGATAATGAAAATGTGATATACTCAAGTTTCATTTATCAAGCACAAGCATACTACTATACTACCACTGGTGTGAAGTTGTGACTGCATACAAGCAAAACAAGGAGCAAATAAGTTACTTGCCTTTTCTGGAACATCAGATTTATTGACATGAGGTGGTACTTAAGTTTGAAGGCCTGAATACTCTTCAATCGTTCAGACTTCACAAGTTGGTCCCAAAAAGACTCAGCAACATATTCAATAAGGGGCTCAAGATTTTCCTGTACACAAAAAAAAAACATCAAATGACATAGCATGCTGAATCATTTGCAAATAAGCAAACAGCTCCAGTACATACCTTTCTAATGTACTCCGACAGTTCAAGGACCACATATTGTAGCATGCAGTAGAGAAAAAACAACTCAGCCATTGGTATCAACTGTCAATTCATGCAGTTATTGATAATGGCTAGAACAAACAGCAACAGAAGAAGAATTCACATAGACAAAAGGAGAAGGGGAAAGCAATTCAAGCTCAACAGGGAAATGCACTAGTACCAAAATGACAAATAGTACGCGTTACAATTTTCAGAGGTAAATAAATAGAAGTGTCCACTAACATAGAGACATCCATTTGACGTTACAATTTCCAGAGGTAAATAAATAGAAGGGTCCACTAACATAGAGACATCCTCAATAACAACTTAACACACATCACATGCAAAGTCTGAATTAATACTAAGACCACAAACAGTTCACAAGGCTAGATTTCAAATAAACTTCTCTCCAAATCAGCCATACATTTGACGAGCAGGGATCCTCCAAAGGTGACCCCTCAAGTGTAGCTCCCACTGAAGGATCACGGGGATCAAAGGAAAACGACCATGAGTGACGCGTTCAGAACCCAAGCTATTGAAATCTCTGATAATGCTCCATCCTGTGCGCGGGACAATTCCTGAGAAAGAGTAACAGTTGTAGAGGCTCAATAAGTTCAAGCTCTGGTACAGTTAGTATCTGCCTGCCCATAGTACTAATCCTCAAATGGCCAAGCATAATCCTTTGACCACCGCGACGGCAACGAAAGCTCCCCGCCGTCTTCTCGCAGGTAAGCGCCGCGCCCTTCCTCACATCTTTCCTCTCACCTGTAGCTCTCTAGGGGGTATTTAGGCTGGGTGTTGGGCTGGCTGCGAGATCCGGGGCCGCGAGATTTAGGGGTTTTAGGTTGGGTGACTGTTAGCTTTGGCGGCGGCGGCGAGATCCGGCGCCGTAAGATCGGTAAGGCTCGTCGTAGGGGCTGCTGCCATATCAGCAACATCTGGTTGTTTGTATCCAAAACATTACTAGAGATATTTGGGATCTGGGTGTCTGTATACAGCATCTGGTTGTCAATACTGTCTTTTAGGCTTAGGTGATCCCTAGTTTCAAGATCCGGGTCTGCCAGGTCAGACTTTTCTCCTCGCTTTCTAGTTTTTATCTATGTGATTCTTGCACCTCGGGCAACAAGCTTCTTATTTTTGTGTCTTCTTCTGTCATTCTGTTTGGCAAAATGGCATGTTTCTGTTTGTACCTCACCATACTGTATTATTCTAACCTTCTTATTTTTGTGTCTTCTTCTGTCATTCTGGTTGGCAAAATGGCATGTTTCTGTTTGTACCTCTGTATTATTCTCTAGCACTCTTAAGACAGGCGCAAGATATAGATATCCAAGTCCAACTGCCCCTGTCCATTCCTAATGGTAACAGTTAACATGCATCTGTTGTTTTGCTTTTTCATTTGTTGTCAACAGTTATGGATTGTTTGTTCAAATTCTTACTGCATTAAAACTTATTGCAGCGGTTTTGTCATACCTGGCATATGATCAGTATCGGTTGGGTGAGGACACTGTTCACATTGAAGATGCCATCGATCTTGATGAGTTTGTTATGTTGAATTTTATGGTTCATTACTCCTTTCCACATATGCAAGAAGATGAGAATGGCCTTGTCTTTTACCCAGGAGAGACTGATCAGAGTCTGCACATTTCTGTTCCCAGTGACAAGGCAAAGAAGTTTGTATCGTCAATGCTGGATGCTCTCCGGGAGAATGAGAGACGTGGCATATGTTTTGGAGAGTTTAGGTGGAACAATCTATTGGTGAGCAGATCTACTGGGAAAGCTAAGTTTCATGGTGTGGCCTTAATCACAGATCTAGTTGGACCTGCACTGGATCACCAGCTTAGGCTTAACTACACCAATGCTCATACTGTCATTGCTCACCTGTTCGTGAATGATGTTCCTGATGACATAGGCACTCTCTTGGATCTTATGCAGTATAATTTTGCAGAGAGATCACTGTTTCCTGTCCATTTCTCTTTGGTTTCCATGGCAAACCACTCTGTTCTCTTCAAGGAGCTTTTTGACACGCTTTTTAATGTTGTACCACCAGTTGAGCTGCATAATATTCTGCAAAGAATGAGAGCTGCTTTCCCTCTTACTCTTTTGCATTGGAGGGCATAGGTAAACAATAATGATCTTTTGATGGAGACCTTTAATTTTAATGGTGGACAAAGCTATGTCATTCCTCAAATGGCCAAGCATAAACCAACGAGGAATGAATAAGAAATAGTGATCTCTCCGCAAAATTATACTGCATAAGATCCAAGAGAGCACCTATATCATCAGGAACATCATTCACGAACAGGTGAGCAATGACAGTATGGGCATTGGTGTAGTTGAGCCTAAGCTGGTGATCCAGTGCAAGTCCAACTAGATCTGTGATCAAGGCCACACCATGAAACTTAGCTTTCCCAGTAGATCTGCTCACCAATAAATTGTTCCACCCAAACTCTCCAAAACATATGACATGTCTCTCATTCTCCCGGAGAGCATCCAACAGTGACGATACAAACTTCTTTGTCTTGTCACTGGGAACAGAAATGTGCAGACTCTGATCAGTCTCTCCTGGGTAAAAGACGAGGTCATTCTCATCTGCTTGCATATGTGGAAAGGAGTGATCAACCATGAAATTCAACATAACAAACTCATCAAGATCGATGGCACCCTCAATGTGAACAGTGTCCTCACCCAACCGATACTGATCATATGCCAGGTATGACAAAACCACTGCAGTAAGTTTTAATGCAGTAAGAATTTGAACAAACAATCCATAACTGTTGACAACAAATGAAAAAGCAAAACAGCAAATTCATGTTAACTGTTACCATTGGGAATGGGCAGGGGCAGTTGGACTTGGATATCCATATCTTGCGTCTGTCTTAAAGTGCTAGAGAATAATACAGAGGTACAAACAGAAACATGTCATTTTGCCAACCAGAATGACAGAAGAAGACACAAAAATAAGAAGGTTAGAATAATACAGTATGGTGAGGTACAAACAGAAACATGCCATTTTGCCAAACAGAATGACAGAAGAAGACACAAAAATAAGAAGCTTGTTGCCCGAGGTGCAAGAATCATATAGATAAAAACTAGAAAGCGAGGAGAAAAGTCTGACCTGGCAGACCCGGATCTTGAAACTAGGGATCACCTAAGCCTAAAAGACAATATTGACAACCAGATGTTGTATACAGACACCCAGATCCTAAATATCTCTAGCAATGTTTTGGATACAGACAACCAGATGTTGCTGGTATGGCAACAGCCCCTACGACGAGCCTTACCGATCTTGCGGCGCCAGATCTCGCCGCCGCCGCCAAAGCTAATAGTCATCCAACCTAAAAACCCTAAATCTCGCGGCCCCGGATCTCGCAGCCAGCCCAACACCCAGCCTAAATACCCCCCTAGAGAGCTACAGGTAAGAGGAAAGATGTGAGGAAGGGCGCGGCGCTTACCTGCGAGAAGACGGCGGGGAGCTTTCGTTGCCGTCGCGGTGGTCGCCTCCGGCTAAGTGAGTGTGTTCGTCCGAGCGAAGGGGTGAGGGAGTGAAAGAGGTGCGTGAGCGGTGGGAGGGAGGGAGTGAAAGAGGTGGACTGCTCCGATCTGGCCCCGTGTGGAGAGGCTGCTTCGATATGGCCCCGAGTCGAGAGGCCGCTCCGATACGGCCCGCCGCTCGGATCGGGCCTCGCAACCCTCCGTCGCTGCCACGCAGGCCAGGCCGGAATTCCCTGCAAACTGCAAACTTGACTCGACTGCAAAAACAAAATCGCGAGATCAATCAACCACAAAAAACCGAGCTAAGAGGTAAAATGGAATAGGACTATTCTGATAGTTTAGGGATACTATTCTGATTGTTAGGCCATGTTCTTTTGACCCCAAAACCAAGGTGTTACAAATCAAAATCCCCTCCCAAAACCAAGGGGTTAGAGAGGATTGAGAGGGATTCAATCCTCTACAAATCAAAATCCCCTCTTACCCCCTTCAAATCCCTCCATCTCAAGGTAAACGAACAGGCCCAGGATTAGATCTTACCCGGCCGACGGTAGTGCACAACCAAAGAGTCTCGCGTCCATCATCTCGCAGAGTCTTGGATCCATCATCTCGCAGCAGAAGATGAAAAACGCGGGTGAAGATAAGAGAGATGCAGGAATCTTGGGACGCGGGCGTGAATGAATGAAAGAAGAGAAAGTTGTGATGGTGGGGCTGAGGGAGGGAGCGGTGGGTTCTCCCTCTATTAATAGATAGTGAGAGACAGAGATGGGGATGGGAGGAGCAGAGCGGCGGCAATAAAAGCTAGGGGGAAGGACTTTCGCATTTTCCAAAACTATATATATATATACTGCATATAAAAAATAAAATAGGTTGGCCGCTAGCACACGTATCGGAACAAATAACGTATTCGCGGCACGCCACGCCACAAAACCCGAGAGGGCGGTGGTCAATCGAGATCTGGGATCGAATCAATTGTGGTGGGCCCCCCACCACTTGCCCGTCTGGATCCACTCCAAAGTAGTAAAAGCTGCTAACAGTGCCATCATGCCTTTCGAGGTGGCCGGCAGGAGGTGTCGGTGTCACCGTCAGCCCACGAGGCACGCGTGTCGTTGCTGGTAACCTGCACTATCTTGTGAGGATCCTCATGTAGGAGTATGGAGTAATATATTTCAATTTCAATTGTACAGTACTACGCCAGTCCCTTAACAGAGAACGTCCAACATTCAAAACAACTACCATCAAAATACATGGAGAAAATTTGTTCACTGCCATAAAAAATTGTAGCGTTTTCCTTGTTGCCATAAAAAATTAGAGCTTATCTTATCCGCCACCATAAAAAATTAGTGCTTATCTTGTCTGCCATCGTTTTGTGTTTTTTCCCTTAGCTGCCATTCTGTTAGTCTTCTGTTAGATGAGATGGGGAAGACAGTTTACCTCTCCAAAAATTTGATCCCAAAATTCCTTAAATGCCATTGATATCCTAACCCGGTACTGTGGGCCCCTAGGCCGGCTCCACTTGCCATAACACTACTCCGCCCCTCCAAGACAGCTCGTCCTCGAGCTATGGCGATTGCTGGAGCAAAAGACCTTGCAGTCCAGAGAAGATCGCCATGGCAGACCTGCTGAAGGAGACCAATGCTGCAGTTGTAGTCGAGGCGGAAGGCATATGGCTCCCCAAAATCAACTCCGTCCCATGGGATCTGCTTCTGTAGTGGTGCACGATCCATACCTTCCTCCTCGAGGTGCTAAACTTGGCTGTTCCATCTGATCTGCCTGGAATCGAATCCACCCGGCTCGAATCCATGGAGCGCCTGCACGAGGAGTCGATGGTGCTCTCCACGAGCAGCCACCCCCGCTATGGGTGCAGCAGAGCGGGGCTGTGCTGGAGGCATACTCCACGCGATCGATGGAGCTTTGAAAGCCTAATGCTGAGCCGGCGGAGAATAAGCACATGCAAACAGCCACGGCCCTGCTCGAGGGATCGGTGCTGCGGCTCGTAGAGGCAGCGACAAAGGCACCATGTCCGCCAATGTCGGTGCATGGATGATCGCCTGCATTGGTGACACTAGTGCCGGCGGGGTTGTTGGCGAAGCTGGTGATGAAACTGCCGGAGTTGTGGCAGCCGGGGCCTTCATTGGTGATGTGACCATGGCGGGGGAAGAGGAGCGCAACGACGTAGCTGACACCGTCATTGTTGGTGAAGGCGCCGATGCAGCAAGTGGCGTAGCAGTGTGGAACTGCACTGGCACCACTATGGCTGTCGATGGTGCTACTGGCGACGTCGTTAAGGACGGCGGTGCAGCAACCACAGCGGAATCGATCCGATCCGATCCGATCCGATTCGGCGAAGTGGACGGCCGCTGGTGCCTCGTCGAAGCCGCGCAGCTGGTTGCAGTCGGTGATCTGCAGGAGCTCCTCTATGTGCAAGGTGTGCTTGAGAGTCTCGTCGGCGGCGGTGGCATCGACAAGATCATGCTGATCTATGCCATCCACAGCCATGGACCCCCTGCTGCAGCACAGGGTCCTCCACCACGGTTGCGGCTGGGGTGCATAGGGCCCGACGAGGAAGGCCCTGATGCCCGCCACGGCCTGCCCTAATTCCAGGACTGCGGCCGTCATCTGGGGTGAGGACGAGGGAGGCGGGAGACGACGGCGCCGGGGCAGAGGGTGCGATCACCCCTGAGGACGCCAGCGCGCCCAATGCCGGCGCGCCTGATGTGTGGGGCAGCAGCGCCGATGAAGGCGCTGGTGGCGGCGGGTGGGTGTGTGGCGGCGGCGGGTGGGAAGAACTCGGTAGATGGCTGGACATGATCGAACCTGAGATCTCTGATACCAGATTGATAGGACTTGATACCCTACCGGCGTTGTTGCGTAGGTTATAGGGGTGGAAGAGGGGGGGACGTAGTCTGTACTCTCGACGTCGGCGAGAGGCCGTGGCGGCGAGAGTGCGGCGGCTGCTGCTGCAGCCCTAGAACTCTCGTGGCGCTACAGTAGCGAGGTCACTGTTCACGCGAGGGAGAGAGTGCAGGAACGGCTGGCTCCCAGGGGAAGCCAGCAACTTAATTGTTGCTTCTTGCTTTACTCTAACTGATACATGATGGTCTCTTTTATAGAGACAACTTACTTGACCCCTAAGTAATATCCTAACCGAATCAATCTAATTTATCTCTTTCCTAACAAACCAAACCAATCTAATCTAATCTGACCCGGTACCGCGTGGGCCCCTGGGCCGGCTCCACTTACCATAACAGGTTCCTTGTAAGATCAGCACAATACTATTGCAGTGAGTACAAAAATAATCATTTAGCTCCTTCTCGCATGTGTTTTTAGTCTTTACCATCCAAAGAGCATTTACTCTAGTGTGAGTATCTTTTAGGTCAATTATGTTCGTCAGAGGACAAAACTGACAAAAAAGAAAAGCACAGATATCTAGGTAAGATGTGCTAGAGATTTCTTAATAATTGTGAATAGCTATACACTCACAACAAATAATCGACCGAATGTAGGCAATCATAACTGTAGCCTTTTCTAAAAAAATCATAACTGTAGCCTCGTATAAAAAGGAGTTGACCAGCCATTAGGCTTATAATTCGTTGCAACCTCAGAAGTAAAAAAACTCCAGTAGCTATGATATTAATTTCTTCCCTCCGAGTATGAAGATCTAACGCTAATATTACAGACATTCAGAGTTGACGAGCATTGATCCTTATTTATAGCACTTGTAATGTCAATTCACTTTGGCTTAGACCTTCAGTAATGCAACCGAGTTTCAAACTAAGACATTTGGGGAGGATTGACGGCTCACCGTGGGCCACGACGCAGGTAGAGGGCGCTCGATGCAGGGAGAGTAGCTGCGGTGAGCAGCTTGGTTTCGGAACGGCTTCGACGTCGCGGTTATTCCTCAGTTCCTGCTCACCGACAACGTCCAGGCGGCTCACTGACCACTCCAATAATTGGCACTACAATGCTGAGAAAACAATGGCACGTTGCTGTTAATCCCCAACATGAAGAGACTTGAAAGGATGGAATATATTCAAAGACTTAGCCTTAGATAGGAGTGCTTGGAAGACAGCTATTCACGTGCCTGAACCTTGATTGCTTCTGCTGAGTTTCAACTCTAGCCTACCCCAACTTATTTGGGACTTAAAGGCTTTGTTGTTGTTGTTGTAAAAATCTTGTGCTATATTTCTTCGTCCAATTATATTGCAATAAGTATCTTTAAAAAAATAAAAACCCATGCTGTGTAGTTCAAAGGGCTTAAATTGTTTCTTAAACAAACTTTGGTTATCATAATTTTTGAGACAATCAGACAAGAAGCTTTGAGTCTTGCTTTTATTTAAGATTCATTAGGAATGTGAATGTAGACAGTATCATATAAATTTTTAGTTTCTACTAATAACTATTTCCAATGCACAGACTTTAGGCACATGCGATTAATTCTAAAACTGTGACCACAAGTGCTCCTTCTCATGGCTAATGCAACCTCATATCAATAAAGCTGGAATTCAGAAAGAAAATTCAGCTCCAAGGGTTTCTATGTTGGTGATAACCTTCTTGCTGGTCCTTGCAGATGGCCACGACGAAGCTCTGCAAAAGGAAAAAAACGATGAAGCTCTGTAGGACAGGACACCTGGATCCATGGCAGGTCAAAGCACTTGCTGAACGATGATTGGTGGTATTGAAGCTGAATTGGCTGTTGTGTCGTTGTCACCGTGGCATGTCATATATCAGCAAGAGTAGTACCGTAGCATTGTTCTTTGATGAATTAGAGATTACATATGAGAAGATACAATTGAACAGATGAATGATGTTGCAAAAACTGTTTGACAGGACACAAGAGTATGTAAAGGGTTTCTAGTTGTTTAGTCATCCGTTTGAAATGGAATAGTTCAATGGTTCCATTCTAATTATCCATGATTCTACATTTAAGCAACAGCTCTTATTTTCAGTTGTATTTGATGACAATTTGTTATTGCATAATGCATACAATGGATTTCAACTTAATTTAACAACCTTTTTTTGTGTGATGCTTAGGAGAAAGGAATCCAATTGTATGACTCATTCAATGCTAACAGAGTAATAATCTTCTCAACCAGAATTTATACCGATGTGACTCCGTCACCTATGAATATATCTCTACAACTGAATTTTTTTTCTGCAAGTAATTGTAAGTGGGTACTTCATATTTGCATTTGCACGTCTCAGTGTACCAAGCACGGCAGCTAATGAGCTGTTCTTTGATTTGGAAATGTAAGTAGTAGAGTGTTAGGTACCTCACTAAAATGGATCCGGATTGTCAAATCAAAAGACAGAGGCAGGAGAGAGGAGCTCACAGGATGTGTCTAGGAGGTCTCCGCGGCGGCGTTGCGCCGGCGGCCAGGTCGCCGGATCGAGGGGATCGCGCTAGAGCCGGACGATGCCCACCGGGGGAGGCCTGGAGGAAGGTGGTGAAGTTGGACGCGTCCCCGTCGAGGTCGAGGGCGAGGTCGAAGGCGACGGCGTAGCGACGCAGATCCGCCTCCGCTGCGGAGATCCCGCGCGCCGAGGCGGCGCGACGAGCAGCCAGTGACGGCGAGGGCGAGGGCGAGGGCGAGGGCGTAGGGGCGAGGTCGCCGGCGACGGCGTAGTGACGCAGATCCACCTCCGTTTCGGAGATGCCGCGCGGTTCTCTCAAGCGGTCGTGGGTGCAGGGCGGGCGCGGGCGGCGACGGCGCGGCGAGCAGCTGGCGAGGGCGACGATGGGAAGCGGCGGCTGAGGACGATGGGGATGGGAGCTGCGGAGCCGGGCGCCCAACGAGGCTGGGCAGCGGTTGCGGGCGCGGGCGGCGACCGCGCGGCGAGCAGCTGGCGAGGGCGGGCGCGGTTGCGTGGTTGCATGGTCGGGGTGGGGTGACTAGGGGTGCGGAGACGATAACAAGTGGGGTTTTTTTTTTGTTTGTTTGTTTATTTGGTTTCTTGCCATTATAAATTTTCGAGTTTTGAAGAACGTCGTTACTTTTCGTCTTACTGCAAATTTGCCATTGCTATTCTGGTTCTTCCTCTCTTTTGCCCTTTGCTATGGTTGGAGCGTAGACGGGCCCACCTGCAGGCACCGTATTTGGGTATTGGGCCATAATGCCCCTGTACCAGAGGATAAGGTACGCCCGCGCCATCGTTAGGGTTCTTCTCAGTCGCCCCCTTTCCTCTCTCGCCTTCTTCTCCCTTCTGTGCCGCACGCCCGCGCCACCGTCCCTTCTTCTCCCCTCATCCCTCCAACCAAACCCTAACCCCATCGCTTTCCGCGGTGATCCAGGCGTGAGCGGTGGCGGCGAATCGAGGAGTGGTTGGCGGCGGCGATTGGAGGTGGTGGCGACAGAGACAAACCCTAACGGCGTCCACTGGAGGTGATGGAGGCACCCTGATGGCGAGGAGCTCAGTCGTAGGGCCTCTGTGCGCGTCCACTGCTCCGGCGGTGATGGAGGACAGCGGCAGCAGGTACCCTTTCTGCATCCTTCGTCTCCATGTTTGCGCTAGAGGTGGGATGTTTGATTTGGGAGTATTCTGATGATTTGTGCATTTGATTTGGGGATGAAATTACTACTTTTTAAGGGTGGGATGTTTATGCTACCCCCATTCGTAGAGTGCCCGAATTGCCGAGTTCAGTTGGTACGAATCAGAAGCAACCAGCGTGCCACTTATGACAAGACCTTCGTCAAGTGCCCAAACAACATCAAAGTAAGTCAATTTGTGTTCATTTTGGAGTTTCTTAGATGTTTTTCATGGGGTACCCTTTTTTATGCAGCTAGGGTTTTGTGAGATGCAGGGTGACCCAACAACACGTGGCATCATAATGTCCAAGGCGTAGTTCGTTGCATTCTTACGCAACCTAGAGCAACATCAGCAGGATCGATCGAAGAAGGTGAGCCATTTGAGTTCAGGAGAAGGTGGACATGGGTCTGTCGAGCTCATTTTCGACCTGAAGCTAGAACTCAATGAAATGAAGCAGAAACTTGATAGTGTTGTGATTGATCTTTCGCTAGTGAAGGCGCAAGTTCAGAAGATCAAGATGGATTATATTGTTATAGCAGCAGTCTGTGTAGGTGTAGCTATTGGTTGTGTTATGAGCAAACTTTGGAAGTAGTGAATTGTATGCAATGTAGCTTCTGTTGGTCTTAGCTATTGTAAGCTTTCACCCTTCATTATCTGTTGAATGTACCAGTGCCTAAACTTGATGAATGGAATTTGAAAGTTTTTCAAATAATTGGTCTCATACTTGTGCTCTGGTTTTAATCCAATTGGTCTCATACTTGTGCTCTGGAGGTTGAAATCGGTACAAATATCCTGGTGAAAAGAACATGGCAGGTTTAACTGAGTACGTGATGACAAAAGATATGAGCTGATGATCAGTTCTGGTGAGGTACTGAGCAATCAGTTCTTGTGAGGAAAGATAGAAGCTGATGAGCTTCTTGTACTTTCATCCATTCTGTAGTTTTCCATGTATATGCTCAGATGCTCCTAGAACATGATCAAGTGATGAGCTATAATATCTGATGATTACATGACCAAGCGACAGACTGTATAATATATAGCATCACATGATAGATAGAAGCACTGCATAGAGCATGACCCCTAAGAAGTATGAGACCAAGTGACAGACTGTATAATGCAGTGCTTCTATCTGACCCATTCATAGGTCATGACCCATGCAAGCACTACATAGAGCATGACCCATTCATAGGTACATGATCACACATATGACATCAAAAGCAATAGATACTACTGAAGAGAACTGCATAGAATATGACCCATTCAAGCTTGTTCAAGTACTCAAGCGTTACAGACATCACAAAAGGCCACCACAGACATTACAGCTAACAGTACATCGATTCAACTTGTTCTAGTATATCCAGATTCAACTTGTTCTAGTACATCCAGTTCATCGATTCAAGCGTTACAGGCATTACAAAAGGCCATCACAGGCATTACAAAAGGCCATCACAGGCATTTCAAAAGACCATCACAGTCTCACTGTCCAGTAGAGAGGAGGTCCATCAGGCTTCTCACAACCCCTGCTAGAGGAGCAGCAGCATCCTTTTTCTGCTTCTTTTTTAGAGGTGTTTTTCTTCTTAGGGGTTTTCTTCTTCTTTGGTGCTTTGTTCTTCTTCACCTTCGATGGTTCAGCAGTATCATCTTGTGGTCTCTTCCTGTGTACACACATATGACAGAAGATTAGTGAAATTAATATTAACCTTTTATTTGATGAAAAGAATACAAATGGCAGAAGATCAGTGAAATTCATGTTAACCTTTTATTTGTGCTAGCAGTCTCACCATCCTCTCCAACCATTTCAAGCTTGCAAGTCTTGGAGAAGTGGCCAAAACCTCCACACCTTTTACATCTAACTTTCTTCTTGTTGGCCCTATTCTCTAGGCACCCTCTTTGCCTCACAACCTTTGGGCGACCTGCTGCTCTTTCTAGTAGTGGTGGGAAAACCTTGTATCCAAGATCAACTTGTGGCCATTGGGATCTGTCTGGCATTGGTTCTACTCTACCTTCATAGGCAGCTCTGAACTTAGCAACAAAGTAATAATCATGCATAAAGTCAGCTACCTGCATACCTCTATTTGACAAGATCTAAGCCAAGGCATGCTTGCATGGCTTGCCAGTTACTTGCCATTCCTTGCACGAATAGCTCTGATTCTTAAGATCAGTTGTGTGCCGTTTATGGTTATTCCAGTCATCTAGCAGTGTTACCTCTACAAATTCATCATCACTGACTTTAACCTTCACAACTTTCAGATTTTTGCTTATAAGGTTCAAGTCCTTCATGACACCAGGAAGGATTCCATCTCTCCATTTCTATGCAATCTTCTTCCTTATGTACCTTTTCTCCATTATCATCTCTCTTATCCTGTCAACTAACTCATGGATATGCAGTCCTTTGAAGTCCTTGATCTAAGCATTGAAGCTCTCAGAGACATTATTTGTTAAATAATCACATTTACTCTCCTTAAAGAAGCCACACCTGTACCATATCCTAGGATGATGCTTCTGAAGGTAGTTAATAGCAGTCGGAGCAAACTCAAAGATTTTCTTCATATGCCACCTAAACATGCCTTCTGTGTAGTTCCTTGCAGCAGGATACAGATGGTCAGTGAAAACATCCCCTGAGAAGTGTTTCATGAAGTTATTGTACATATGGTCAGTGAAAACCACCACTACTGGGTTGTTTAGGCATGTTAGCATCATGAGTGCCTAATTCTGCTGCATCATCTGGAGGAACCACACAGATAGGCTGCGGTGCATCAAACTCAGGTTCCACACAAATTGCACTATCAAATACACCTACTATAACCTGGCAGCTCATCTCCTCCTTATGCATTTCAAACAAATCAACCATCTGTATCTCATCAACTAGTCTGACATCCTCATTCAATCTTTTGTCAAAGAACCAAACAGTGGGTATCTGGTTAGTGCAAAGATTCATTTCAGTTGACAGATGTTTCAACAGCAAGTCTAGTGTCAGTGACACATACTCTACATCCCACTTAAACACTCGGCCTTTTGTGTATGATTTCCTACCAGTCGAGTCTTTGGAAGCAGAAGCTTCGACTTTAACCTCTAGCGCAAACATTGCTCGCGACCCCCCAAATCAAATGCACAAATCAAATGCACAAATCATCAGAACACCCCCAAATCAAACATCCCACCTCTAGCGCAAACATCGCTCGCGACCCTGGTGCTCCACGTCAATATACCCGTCTTTGCATGAAAAAAAATTCATAAATTTCTTAGCAGAAATATACAACGTGTTTTGATGATGTCCAAAAACAACATAGTCTCGAGATTTTAACCCCTATTTTTTAGGCAAAAATATAAAGTGTATAGTACATATATATATTTTTTATTTTATGGTGTGCTCCACAATCATGCAATGCACAATACTTGGTGTAAAAAAACAACATAGTCTCGAGATTTTAACCCCTATTTTTTAGGCAAAAATATAAAGTGTATAGTACATATATATATTTTTTATTTTATGGTGTGCTCCACGATCATGCAATGCACAATACTTGGTGTAAATGGACAAAACATGCACGTGCAAATGGTCTTGCTTGTGGGGGTGGCGTTTTAGGGCCTCTTTGACACGGCTTATGCCGGCTTCAGCTTCATCTATTTTGCGCAAATCGAGGCACTGTAGCGTGAAGTCGTTTTGTAAGCCAGGGTTAAAATGAACTAGAAGTCAGGAAAAACCAATTTTTCTGGCTTCACCGGTAAAGCCGTTTTGGATGAGCCGTGCCAAAAGGGCTTTAGGGTGTGTTTGGTTAGGCTTTTGGCTTTGGCTTTTGGCCCCAAAAACCAAAAACTCAACCAAAGGAGCTGCTTTTGGAGTGTGCTTTTTCAGAAGCAGCTGCTTTTCCGTAGTTCATTTTTGAAAGCTGGTTTGACTCTGCTTTTGGCTTTTGGCTTTCTGCTTTCTGCTTTTCGAAATTGGTGGAATAAAAAGCTCTTCCATAGTTGTTTCAAGAGAGATAAAGATAAAATGTATATTTTATACTTGTTTAACCAAATAGCTTTCAGCTTTTCTATAGCTCACAGTCCACAGCCGCTTTCCCACAGCTCACAGCCCACAGCAATTTTTCCCCACAGCCACAGCTCAACCAAAACACACCCTTAATGTGTAGCCAGCATAATACCAACCAGGGGCAATACGGTCCTTGTGAATGATTCGTTCATGTGGGCGTCGGCGCCTGCGCTTCGAGAGACTCTTCTTCCCTCCCTCGGGTCTCATCAGCCTCACCTCGCTCGACGTTCCATTTCCATTTGCTTCGGCTCACCTCAGATCAAGGGACGCTACCCCACCTGCCACCCACCTCCCTCCCATCCCCAGCCCCAGCCATGGCCACCGCCTTCGAGTCCCCGACCTCCTCCCCCGCCGCCGCGCCCTTCCACGACGACCCTTTCCTCCACTTCGACGGCTCGGCCCCCGCCCCCGCCGCCGACGGCTTCCCGGCCTCCCCGGACGCCTACGCGCCCTCCCCCTTCGGCATGCCCCACTCCAACGGCGACCTCCACGACGACCCTTTTGCCGCACCCGCTGACTCCTACGGTGGGCCCGTCCTCCCGCCGCCCACCGAGATGGGCCGCGAGGAGGGATTCCTGCTCCGCGAGTGGCGCCGGTATGGCAACGCTTCCCTTCCTCTCGCTTCTGCTGCCCAGATCTGCCTGCACCCGCTGTCTGCTTACATTAGATCTACGCCTCGGGTCGGATCCGATCGTGCCGCGCCGACCTACCTACAGTCAGTCTTTGATAGATCTCACCACCTCACAGATGAATTCGTCGGTACTTACTACTACACGACCACTTCATGGCTGTGGCATGCAATTCCGTGCGCTTTTCTAGATTCCATTGGTGATCTACTCAAAATTCAGTGCATAGGATGTTGCGCTTGTCTGGATTAGAATTCTACATAAGCGATGAAAATCTAATTCGTCTGCAACCTCATTTTGCATTTGGCTAGACTGTGACATGCACATGCTTAAAAAAAGGGGCTAGTGGAATCTAGGATTTAGTTTGTTATAGTAGTTGGTTGTCATTACAGCAAAACACAAATACATCGGGGCTACCTTGCTGCTTTGTTAAACCATATAAGCTTTAGCTTCACTGTTTGTGCATGGTTTGGTCCTACTGTTATTAGTTATTTTCCCTTATAGGCCAAGAAGCTTGCTTTGCCCACTGAACAGCTATGTGTCTTGCCAACTCTATTTTCTGCTTCATAATATGCACTAGAGCGTCAGTATTCAACCTTGGAATAGCACAGCACCATGTTTTAATTTATACCTTCAAGCAATTCCTCGTTTAGTTTATTGTGTGTTTTGATTGATATATATGTCTTCACTATTAGTGATCCTGATAGTCTTCCTGGGAGTAAGCCTTGATGTTGTTCTTATTTGCCCCTTGCTGTGTATTATTTTATTTACCTATGTTCACTACTCTCAGCTTGCACTTCCATAAAATGGCAGGGCAGTCTTAAATAATGGTTGCTGGTATTCTCTATCTTTCATTCTTCAAAGTGTATGCTAACACCAATGATCAACAGACAAAATGCTATCCACCTTGAGGAAAAGGAGAAGAAGGAGAAGGAGCTGAGGAGCCAAATCATCGTTGATGCTGAAGAGTTTAAGAAAGCTTTTGTTGAGAAGAGAAAGCTCAATGCTGAGACAAGCAAGGGCCAAAACCGTGACAGGGAGAAGGTAGGATTAGGACCCTGTATAATCCTATTTGTCTGTTTTTCTTAAGATGAAAACCTGGCTGCTTTTTATTTTCTTATTCTGCTGCTTTGTCGCCAGCTTTTCCTAGCAAACCAGGAAAAGTTCCATGCTGGTGCGGATAAGCAGTACTGGAAGGCGATATCAGAACTTATCCCACATGAGATTGCTAACATCGAGAAGAGAGGGGCTAGGAAAGATAAGGAGAAGGAGAAGAAGCCTGGGATCGTGGTGATCCAAGGCCCAAAGCCTGGGAAGCCAACAGACATGGCACGGATGCGGCAGATATTGCTGAAGCTGAAGCACACTCCCCCACCACACATGAAGCCACCTCCGCCACCTGCTGCAGCCACTGGAAAGGATGGAGCACCAGCCGCTGCTGGAAAGGATGGAGCTAAGCCAGCAGCCCCTGCCAATGGCAGTGTCCCTGAGATGGAAAAGGCCGCTGCGGCGGCACCAGCGCCGGCAGCAGCACCACCAGCAGCAACTGAGCCGATCGCAGCTGCCTAACCAAATCATTTATGGTAGGAGGATGTGAAAAATCTCTTTTTAGAGTTGTTGCAGAGGCGGTGGTGGTGAAACTGAAAACGTGTGAATTTCCGGCATGGTGGAGACATGCACTGTGTATTTGTTAAGGCACCTCGATTCATTTACATTACTATATATTGTTATTGCATTTTGTAGAGAAGGGGCATGTGTATCCTGGTTCATGGTAATAATAAGGTTGTATTAGGAGGATGTATGTTTTGGTGGCTGTATTATGTTTCTTCTACCAAGTGTTTGGAAATTTTCCTTTGTTATTAAAACTGATTGTATTGTTATGGAGTATATTTTTGTGCATTTTGATCTATCTGAGCTGGGGATGCTTGCTTACTACTAGTAGTTGTGTATATATATTCTGTTGCGAGTCGTGAGTGGAATGAACATCTCTCTTGTGTTGATTTTCTTCATTCAGGATGGATCCTGACTGGTTCTTTGTGCTGTTGCGATGCTATGTTTTTCCTCTACTTAAATGAGATTTGATAAATCTCACAAAATCTGCCTGCTTTACTCCAACTTATAGATCATTTTAGCTTTGTTTTAAGCCAAGCCTCTTTTACTTAGACCAAACGTTAAAAAGTATATCAACATCTATACGTCCTATTTTTGTGGAAGATTTAATTAAGCTAATATGATATCGTAGATGCTGGTCTATTTTCATATAAGATTATTGGTTAAAGTTGGAGAAATTTGATTTTGAAACAATGCTAGAGTGCTCTATGATTCGAAATTTGGAGAAATTTGATTTGAAATAAATCACTTGGTTGAAACAGTAGCAGATGGTCTTTCACTTGCAGCGGGCTGCTGGAGTGCATCCCTGTCCTGTCTCCTATCCAGCTATCCTGTCCGATGGCTGCAAGTTCCTCCCCCTCCCCCTCCACCTCCAGCCGGAGCCTCCTCGCCACCCGACCCCCTTTCTCGCCGTCGAGGTCGAGGACGAGGACGAGGAGGCCTCCTCCATCCACATCCACTCCGCCTCGCCTCAGCTGTCTCCGACCGTCCCTCTGCCTACTTTTACTCTTACTCCTCCCCGTCGGCGTCGGCGTACAACGGCTGGGCCGACCTCGCCGCGGCGCCCGACACCCCTTTCCCCTTCCCCCTCCCGCTGCAGCCCACGACGCATGGCCTCCTCGTGCTCCTCCCGCCGCCGCGCTCGCCCTCTCCCTCTCCCTCTCCCTCGCCCGCCTACCTCCCCTCCCCCTCCTCGCGGCCGCCTTCACCGCTGGATTCGCAGCCAGGCACCTGTCCTCCTCAGCGCAGCCAGAATCCCCCCGCCGCCTCTCCGCCCTCCTCGCCGATCTCGATGCCCAGGCCCGCGCCTTGAGGAACGAGCTGCTCTCCGACGCCCGCCCGGGCCTCCTCGTCCAGGCCGTCGATCGCCTGCGCGATGCCGTCGCCGACGCCGCCAGAGTGGCCACGCAACAAGGCGACACCGGCCGCACCGTGTCAGATGCGCTCGGACCGCTCTGGGAGGTCGCCGACTATCTCGGTGCCTGGGCTCACCACGCCGTGCGGGACCTCAGCCTCAGCTCGCCAAGGAAGAAGCCGGCAAAAAGCAACAACACTTCAGATGTTCAAGTCGTGGCCAATCCCAACAACCAGGCTACTGCTGCTGCTGCTCAACAGCAACAAGAAATTGGGAATAATAAGCCCGCGGATTCTACTCTGCAACAAGAGCCTTTTGCATTTGATCCGTCTATAGTCGATAATGCAAATGGGAGGCCGCTTGACATGCTGCAGTTTGACGAGGATGACAACGGATCCAAGGATGCAGGAACCGGTGCTCAGGCCACGCTGGGGATGGGGGATGCTCAGCTGGAGAGACTGGTGTCCAAACACAGGCACCGGCGTGACAGTGTGCAGAATGATGGCCCATTTCAAGGTGGTTCTACTAGGTTTTCCGCCGAATCCATGGAGTCATCTTTGCTGGAGAGGACGCTTGAAATCCGGGACAGGTCCTACAGGTTCAAGATTGAGCGCCGCAGCGACGGTGGTAGCCAGGTGAGTGAAGCACAAGACAGGACTGATGACCGCTTTGTCGATAATGCTTCTGGTTTGCATCCTTTATATGATGAGGAAAGCGCCTCTGCTGATTCGGATGGCGAGGAGTTCAGCCGAAACGTCAAGGAAGCTGCAGAGATCTTGAGTAAGGCCAGGGAATCCATGATGGCCATGGCTGACGAAGAGACTGCAGATGCACTGCTGTACAAGTCAGCTAGGCTCCTTTCCACAGCTGTAGCTTTGAGGCCAACAAGCCTGGTAGCAGTGGGTCAGCTAGGGAACACGTACCTCCTCCACGGAGAGCTCAAGCTCAAGATTAGTCGCGAGCTGAGGACACTCTTGGCCAACAGCGGTGCTTTTCTGAATGGAAGGGAGCGTGTTTCACGGTCCAGGAAGGTAGATAGGAGAATCTTAAGCAGAGAGAGCATTTCATCTGCTCTTGTCGATGTATGTGAAGAATGTGAAAGCCTCCTTGTTGAGGCTGGCAGAAGCTACAGGATGGCCCTCTCGATTGATTCGGGTGACGTCAAGGCATTGTACAACTGGGGACTGGCACTTATTTTCCGGGCACAATTACTTGCTGACATCGGACCGGTATGAGCTGCAAATTTTTTTGGTCAACTATGATGAACTGGAAGGTCTTGTTTTGTGCTCTAGGAATGCAAACTGCCAATAATCAATATGCACTTAGGCAAAATTTTGTTCGAGAAACAGTGATAATTTGCTAGAAAATCCAATGTTACTCTATGCCTTGCTATTTGTGACGGCTACTTGCAATGTCTCCATGCTGATTGCATTTACTTGAGACATTGATGCAGGAAGCAGCAGTCGACGCTGACCGGGTGTATCTGGCTGCAATTGATAAGTTCGATGCCATGTTGTCGAGAAGCAACACTTATGCTCCAGAAGGTTATGTGACAACAATGCTCTGTTGTTAGCCATGTTTGGTGGTTTTGGTTGGATATATTTGCTGATGCGGAACTGTTATGGCACTGCAGCTCTCTACAGATGGGGCACTGCACTGCAGCAGCGGTCCTATCTGCGGCCTCGGAACAGCAGGGATAAGGTGAGGCTTCTGGAGCAGGCGAAGAGCTTGTTCGAAGATGTGCTATATGTGGAAGCAGACAACAAGATGGTGAGGGAGGCGCTGTCATCGTGCATATCAGAGCTCAACTACCATGGCCGATGGTTATAGACAGTTGTTTGCTTTGGCGGAGTAGCTGCGGGCCTATATGAGCTACCTATCAGGAATCATGATTGCCGGATGAATCAATATGAGCAGCTAGGATGTGATTTACAGGACAGTAGTTTCCTCTGTCTCTTCTGCTTGTAGCAACTCAAGCGAGGAGAGAAACATAAGCTCAGTTTAGTTAGTCCTACGATACAATGCAATATGACTTTTTGTATGGAATGTGTGGTTGAATCGAATACATAATACAAATGAATAAAATACGCCTTCAATTTTGAGTTGAAAGATGCGTGCATGATGTGATATGGTTGGTTTCCAGTTAAAAAGCGGGTTACACTACATTAGAACGGTAGAACCTGAAGTGAGATGGCAAGACTTCTCGAAAAAAAAAATGATGATGACAAATATGGCAAACATCTTTTCACAAAGGGAAATAATGCAACATCTGTCCCATGCATAGCAAGATGTTTTGATTTCTCTCTTTTCATGTTTGCAACAGGTGGTATTAGTAACAACGACAGCAATTATTAGCAAATTATTTTTTTTAAAAAAAAACTCTAGACAAGTCCTGTATGCAATCTCAGTCTATGTTCACGTTTCCTACTTTTGATTCAGGCTGCATTCGTGAGTCGTGTGACATGCTCCACTCCTTGTCTCAGCAGATGGCGAGCAAATAGCCTGTGGGTGGGCTACAAGAACCTCTCGACCGTTGTTGCCAGCGTGGTGTCGGTGACAGCCCCGATCACCGTCTCCTTCCTCTCCCCGTTCTTGAAAATCAAGATGGTGGGGATGCTTCTGATGCCATACCTTATAGCCACTTCCTGGTTCTTGTCAGTGTTGAGCTTGAGGCACCGCAGCCTGCGGGTATATGCTTTCGCCACGTCTGCGATGATAGGGTGCATCATACGGCAAGGGCCGCACCATGGTGCCCAGAACTCGACGAGCACCGGAGACTCGCAGCGAAGGACGAGGTCATCCCAGGTCGACTCTGCTACATCCAGCGCTGTAAAAAGGAAGAATGGTTAGCCATGTCAAGTCTCAGTCATCACAGCAGCCAAACGATTTGCGTTGAATGCAAACTGAATTCGTAGTGGGTGTGACAAATAAAGGCACCATAAGAGAAGCAGGTTGTGGGAACACATGCGGATTCATACACCGCAAGGGCACAGGAAGCCATCCCCCCATCTGGACATCACCGAAACAACCAAGACAAGGGCGCAATCACACGATATTCGAGAGAATCTCCCTAACAAGGTTTGTTTACTATGTGATGGGCTACCTGAAAGGTGTGCTAATGCTGCACTATATATACTGAATGCTCAGGAAATGGCAAGAGACACTGCGACCGTGAATGTCATGAAATGCAACCATAGATGTCAAGACTCTGCAGGAACGCACCTGATGTATTGCTTAAGCCGCAGAAAAATACTTTTATTATTTTTATAATGAATGGGAAGAGCAGCAAATTAAAGGAAAAGGACCCTGCTGTTGCTGCTGCTGCATGTTAAAATGTAATGTACCTCTAGAACACACACTCACTCAGTAGAGGAAAAGGAAGAATAAACACAGTTAGTCTAGTTTATGAGTAGAGTAGGGAAAGGCAGCATTGTGGATAATAAGCAGGCAGCTGCTGATGTAGTAGTAGTCCTTATCACGCCCGCCAAATACTAATAGGTATTAGTACCTCATAGTGATTGATGATAAACTAAGCACAGCAATCTGCAGTAGCCAGTAGGGAAAGGCGTGAACTGAAAATCGTTTCCCCTCGTTAATTAATTTAATGATCTTACACTCCAAGTAGCCGCGGCGGCGGTCCAATGATCCAGTTGGATTCAATTAGAGTTGAAAGGATGAGATCGGTTTGGTAGGAAAATGAAAATCTGACAGAGGGGATTCATAGGTCTTGAGCCGTTAGCTGTTGCTGCAGCAAGGAGGGGCACAGGATCCGGGGTCTAGAGATAGTTACCGAGTTGGTCGTCGATGGCGGCGGAGGCCTTGCTGTCGCCCTCCTCGGGAGCCTTGGCCTTGCAGCGGAGGGACGCGGAGGCGGCGACGGCGCCTGATAGCTGCGGTGTGGGACGGAAGCGGAAGGAGAGGAAGGAGGCGGCAGTGCGGGAACGACACGGGCGCCTGGTGCCGAGGGTAGCGGCGGCGATAGTCTCGGTGGCCATGGGAGGCAGAGGGAAGGAAGGTAGCGACCAAGGTTCAAGAAATCCGGTACCCAAACTCCCGAGTACGTATTCCGAGTTGGGAATGGGCGTATTACTAGTAAATTAATAACTGTTAGCATAAATTATTAAAAAACAGGGCGTTTGGTCTAGTGGTATGATTCTCGCTTTGGTGCGAGAGGTCGCGAGTTTGATTCTCGCAACACCCCTTAATGTGTTTTTTACTCTCGTTTTCTTCTTGTAGATTTCAGAATAAAAGACATTCGAGATCAAATTAATTTCAGTGTGCATAACTAGCATAAACTTAATCTGTTCAGATTTCAGAATAAGACCATCAAGATCAAATTAATTTTACTGTGCATATCTATCTATATCTATACCTAATAATAATAAAGATGCAAAATTTCTAGCCTTTTTTTTTTGTCCGTCTTTCTCTAACTACCGGATAATGAAGAGTTTTTTTTTTCATCCGGATTTATTATATATATAATCCATGCTTATACGAGTTAGAATAGCTCTTATCTATCGTGATACGGAGTCCGATTCCAAAACGTATTTGGTCATGTGCGTTGACACCTGAATCTGAAAATAGGCAAGCACGAGAATACGGAGGTGCTACTGTGTTTCAAAATCAAGGAAATATAAGCAATAGAATTATTTTGGAGTTTTGGAGGCGCTACGTGGAAGGAAATAACAGTCTCCGTATGAGCAAGATGTGACAATTTGGGTTGGTCACGGAAAAAGTCGCTGGATATGATTAATTTTGGACAGCGGTGATTTGACCATATACGTGGTATATATAACGTGCACGAGAAGACAACGTCAAGGTACACACACGTACGTGCTATCCATGTTAGGAGTCCGAATATAATTATGGAAATCTGGAGGTCGGGCTGCAGACGTCTATCGAGCTAATATAATATGATGAAATAACAACGTGCTTTGACCCATGGGACAAAGATGAAAGAACATGCTAGCTTCACAGCGACGGCGTGGCCTCCCACGAGACGCGTCGACGAACGTGATGCCGCCGGTGGAGCAGCAGATGGCGACATCGCCGGTGGAGCAACAGACGGAGCCATGGGTTCTGGGCGGTGCCTGAGCAACAACTGTTCCGGATTACAACCTTATACGTAGCTTACAGTAGCGTCGTTGTTGGTGTTTGCTTGCCCTCGAGCCTCAAGTGTGTGGAAGCTGTAGAAGATCCCGTAGTAGCTGATACCAGGCGGCAATCGACCTGTTCGCTGGTTGGTTTCTGGGTACATATGTGCATTCTTCCTATAGATCATTATGGTGTAATTCTATTCTCCAACTTATAGCACACTCTTCAACCCACTTCCCTACAATAGAAATGCAACATATAAGTATGTCTCTAACAATAAATATACAAATATATTCCATATATAACTATATTAGCTTAATTAATCTATGTCTAAATTGTAATTATTAGAATGAATTCAATTCAGGATCCAGACGGGCCCTTATATATTTTAGATCAAGATTCAGGAATTTTATGAAAAAACTCAATAAACGTGCTACCAATATTCTTTAGCCACTTGAAAAACTCTCATGGATTGTTTTACAATAATGTTTATTTTTTCTAAAAAAATCTGTAACGAGACACGGGAAAAAAAAAGGAAGAAATAGGCCCAATCCAATCCAAAAGTGGCAAAAAAAAAAAAAAAATGTTGAGCCAGCCCAACGCTATCCCCTTCTTCCTCACTTCACTTGCCATTTCTCGCTGACCTCTAACCCTAACCGCCCATGGGCAAGGGCCCCCCTCTTGCCGTTGCCACCGCCACCGCCACCCCCACCTCCGTCCCTGAGGCGCCGGTCTTCCACCCCACAGAGGAGGAGTTCGCCGACCCCCTCGCCTATGTCGCCCGTATTCGCCCCCTCGCCGAGCCCTACGGCATCTGCCGCATCGTCCCGCCGTCGTCATGGTCCCCGCCTCACGCCCTCGACTTCAACTCTCTCTCTTTCCCCACCAAGAGGCAGCCCATCCACCGCCTCCTCGCCCGACCCGCCCCCGCTGACCCCGACACCTTCCTCCTCGACTATCGTCGCTTCCTCAAGGCTTCCTCCGCACCTCGCCGGGGCCGCAGGAAGGGTCTTCCCAAGTCGCCCGCTCTTTCGGATGGTCGCCCGCTCGACCTCTGCCGCCTGTTCCATGCTGTCAAGCGCTTCGGCGGTTACGACGGTGCCTGTGAGGGGAAGCGCTGGGGCGACGTGGTCCGCCTCGTCGACGATAAGGCGCCAATGCATATATCAGAGTGTGCCAAGCACGTGCTTGCGCAGCTATATTACGAGCATCTTTATGACTACGAGAAGTTTGCCAACCAGGATGGGAACAAGGGAAAGCAGCCATGCGCTGAATCTGATGATCAGCCATCTGTTTCTGGTTCACAGGATGAAGAGAGCAACAAATCTGATACCGGGGAGATGGTTGAGGAGGTTACAGGTGTTAAAAGCCGGAAAAGGAGGAATGCCTCCCGCAAGAAATTAGGCAGAGGGACATCTCATGGTCGTTATGGAAGTGGTGGTGACATCACTGGAAATAATGTGGCATCTGGTGGTGCTCGGAAGCGGAAGAGCAGGAACTTTGATGCTGCGGTTACTGCAGTCAATGAGGCGCCTGCTGGTGTCCGGAAGCGGAAAAGGAGAAACTCTGGTGCTGCGTCTACCGTGTCTAATGATGAAGTGGATCAAGTTTGTGAGCAGTGTAGTAGCGGGTTACATGGGGATGTCATGCTCCTATGTGATCGCTGTGATAAAGGCTGGCATTTGTACTGTTTGTCACCGCCCCTCGAGCGAGTGCCTCCAGGGAACTGGTATTGCTCAGATTGCCTGAACTCTGATAGAGATTGTTTTGGGTTTATCCAAAGGAGGAAGTCCTGCTTGCTTGAGACTTTCCGGCGGTTTGACGAGAGGATGAGAAAGAGATGGTTTGGGCAGAGGAATCCCAACTGTGTTCAAATTGAAAAGCAGTTCTGGGAGATTGTGGAGGGGAAGGTAGGGGAACTAGAGGTTATGTACGGGAGTGACTTGGACACTTCAATTTATGGGAGCGGGTTTCCTCGTCTCGGTGATCCAGTGCCATCATCTGTGGACCTAGAAACGTGGCAGAAGTACTGTTCAAGCCCGTGGAATTTGAACAATTTTCCAAATCTGCCTGGCTCAGTTCTTAGGACAGTCAAGGATAAAATTGCTGGTGTAATGGTCCCATGGCTCTACATAGGGATGCTATTTTCATCATTTTGTTGGCATGTTGAGGACCACTGTTTCTATTCAATAAATTATTTGCATTGGTACGCATAACCCCCCCCCCCCCCCCCCCCCCCCCCCCAACTAGCTTCTTGCAAATAGTAAGAATGGTACTATCGAGTGTCTCCCCGTCTATGTCTTGCTGCACTGGTATATTATGATTAATTTTTGGAGAACATGTAAATCTGTTTGTCTTACGTTTTGAGTAAGCCAGTGCCAATGACTGAACTTTAGATAGGTGGATTTGTAAATACGTTTAACACTAAGGGTTTGTTTGGCGGCACACAAATCCACCCCCAATCCACATGGTTTGGGAGGGATTGAGGTGGAACTTAAACTAAATTCCACCTCAATCCCTCCCAAACCACGTGGATTGGGGTGGATTTGTGTGCAGCCAAACAAAGCCTAAGGACATCCAAAAGTTACCTTCCTTATTCTGTAGTTGAAGAGAATTTGGAACAGATCGTAGAAACCTGCACATACCATTCATCGAACATTCATGGGCCTTCTGCTTTCATGCTTGCAGCATGTTTAGATATGCAACTTTCATCACTTAATTTTTTTTTCTGGTTCATAGGTTAATTTCATTAGTTCTGAAAATTTTATAGAGCTCATTTAAGAAATGCCCCCATTTTTTAACTGATCATGATCCATTTAGGATCATTTAGCTAGGTCAAGACATCGAGTGGTTCGTGTGAAAACTAATCTTCTATATTCCATGCTTTCCACTTTCAGTATTTATGTGTTATTAGACATCAAAGAGAAACACAGTTACTCCCTCCATTCCAATTATGTCATTCCAACTTTCTTGAAGAGTCAAAGCATTCCAAGTTTGACCAAAATTATAGAGAGAATTACAAAGATTTATGACATCAAGTAGGTATACTATGAAAATATAATTAATGAAAAAATCTAATTATACTTATTTGGTATCATAAATATTATTGTATTATATAAATTTAGTCAAACTTGAGATGCTTTGGCTCTCCAAGAAAGTTGGAATGACGTATAATTTGGGATGGAGGGAGTACCTTGGAAGTAGTAGTTCCACCATGATCAAGTACTGTGAAGGATGTTACTGCCGAAAAGTTGAGAAAACACGAACGAAGGGCACCTTCATTAGTTTCTGATAGTAAGCTTGAGTACCCAACTAACCACAGCAATGCGTGGATAGGTTTAAGTAGGAAATCAAACAGTAAAAGAAGAAGAAGAGAAAAACGATTGTTGTCGTGTTCATCTACTTTAAGAGCATCACATGTCATTAGCATTAGGTAAACTTCTGGTGATGATTGAGAATTTTTTTCACAAGAATTATAGACTTACTTGACCCACAGTGCTGCATCATTCTATGCAGATTGATGCTTAAAAGACTTTTTTTTATCAGGGTAAAGAGCCTTTGTCATGTACGGCCAGAAGCCTTGAGTTCAATGCAGTCTCCAATTTATTTTTTAGCATTTTTGTAGCAGCACATGATGGCATGCACACACTATAAAAAGCTCCTAGTCAACAATACGGTGGCATGCTTCGGTGTGCCATTGAAGTCTGTGCAAGAGTATTTGTCGTGGTTATCTTATAATGCTATGGCCAGGAGACAATATCCTTGAAGGCACATAACATCATATATTCCTGGACAGGAAAAGATTCTAAAACATCATATATTTATGAATGGATGAAATGTTCTGATCTTATATAAGAAGTTGTATGTTAACAAAACATGTAGTCACTTCATCTTATATCACAATGTGATTATTCTTGTTATGCTTCAGGGGTGAGCCAAAATATTGGTATGGGGTGCCTGGAGCAAAAGCAAATGCCTTTGAGCAGGTATAATACATCATTGCCGACAACATCAATATCTCTGTTCATAAAACTGCAATGTTCTGATGTACGGGTATCAATCTTCACACACGTAGGAATACCTTATATTTTGTTCTTGACTTCTTGTACAACTCCACAATCTTTGAATTTTTCTGTCTTAGTAACTGGGAATTGGAGTTCATTTTTTTCTCGAATATGCAGGAGCTGTGTGTCATTTCATTAAGAGAGGAAAAGGTACAAAGGGCGAGGCAGAATAGCAGCCCTGTCCAAACACACACAACACACACCCATCTAGAAACAGAAATTTCGACGCGCCTTGCCAATACAAATTGTGCTTTATTTCACTAGAAAGAAGTCCATTTTGACCCCTCGACTCTTCTATTTGTCAAATTTTGACCCTAACTCCAATATCATCAAAAAATGGTATCTCAACTATCATTACCATTCATTTTTGACCTGAGATTGTCATTCTCTCTCTTTGCATGGCCTTGTTGGCCAAAAAACAAGAGGCAACTTGCAGAAAAACCGCTGCTAAGTCGTCTAAAAATCAATGAAAATAGGCTCTAGTTCAAAATAAAACAGTATTGATAGTTGGGTTGCTAAATTTTGACGGTATTATAGCTGACGGTCAAAATTCAACAAAAAGAAGAGTTGATGTGCCAAAAATGGGCTTAATTCTTTTTACTACTAGAAGCAATTACTATTTATCAGAAAACATTAATGGTTATAGTACTTGGGGGTAGTTAACTAGTTATAGATCGATTTTTGATCTATATACATTCTTGTTTGAATTCTTTGTATCTTAAAGTTTGATTATTTGTTCTGGAGTATCTTTGATCCTCTGAAAGAGGAGACGTGCAATAATAATGCATTGTCTTGTAGTATTATATTTGTACATTGATATTAGGGGGTAAACATACACGGTGTTACCCACTTAAAGGGCGTACCCAGTGCAGAGAGCTCCCGCTCTATGCGGTGTTACCCACTTACCCTGTGATTTTTGTTACCAAATCCTGCTCACAGCTGTCTGCGAGAATTGCTAGTTCTATATTATTTGTAATTTTATGTTTAATATATACAACTGCAGGTTATGCGCCAGGCCTTACCTGATCTGTTTGATGCACAACCGGACCTGCTTTTTCACCTTGTCACAATGCTGAATCCATCTATTTTACGAGCAAATAGCGTTCCAGTTTATAGCGTGATGCAGGTTGGTGGAAGCTTTGTTTCCTCACATCAGATACATTCTGATACAACTGGTATTCATGGATGTTTGTTGACATGATCTTAGCATTGTTCAATGATATGGAATTTTTTCTTCTCACTCTTAAAATTCTGATTGTGCATAATTGTACAAGTATTCCTTTACTGGTTTTGTTCCATATGTCAAACTACCGAAATTAAATATCACCGGGTTTTCTTAGGTTTAGAAGATAAGAACTGAGCTTGGCTCAGTTGACTGGAGGTGTGTGTAAATTCCTATCACTCAGGTTCGAGTCCTCTTCGACTCGAATTTGGGTGCCTATTTCTTCATATTTGTAATGCTGCCTAGTTCGTTTTAGGATGGTTGAGTATTTTTTTTGTCTAAAAGCTAGAGTATTCGATTTGATATTTCTTGAAAAACGTGCCTGTGGTCCCTAAATTTGTCCAAGGATGTTATCGAGGTCCCCAAACTATTAATCTGCAGTTTCATCATGTCCCTATGCTAGCTAGGTGGTTTACCATTTCAATGATAACGTGTATGCTAACAAGGTGTGATATGCTGACGTGTATGCTTAGAAGGCGTGCTATGCTGCCATGTATTCTAGCAAGGTGTTAAACATTAAGATGATGGTAGGGATGCCAAGTAGGTGGATTAACACTGAGTAGGAAGGTTTTTATTAGGGACTTGAAACTTCAAATTAGTAGTTCGTGGACCTAGATGACATCCCCAGAAAAGTTTTAAGGACTACCGGTATATTTCATTCGTCCTCTTTTTTTTGTTGGCTTTCTTCAGGAACCTGGAAACTTTGTCATTACCTTCCCCAGGTCATTCCATGGTGGCTTCAATTTAGGTAATTCAGGCCAGTCACCCCCCCCCCCCCCCCAGATATTATCATGTACCAAATTTTTAAATGTATCATTCAAAGTTCAGGTTTGAACTGTGCCGAGGCTGTAAATTTTGCCCCTGCTGATTGGTTACCTCATGGTGGAATTGGGGCTGATCTATATCGCTTATACCGTAAAGCACCTGTTTTGTCACATGAGGAGCTTCTGTATGTGGTTGCAAAGGTTAGAAAGTTCCTACTCATTTTAGGCTTCCTGCCAGTTGTTTTTTTTTAGCTTTGACTATCAATATATATATATATATATATATATATATAATAAATAGACTAACAGGTAGTAACGTTGGGTTCGCGTCTCGGATGTGCGCCCCCGCCGTGGGGATGTACCTTCCCTCATAGCTCTCGCTGGTGAGGAAGAATGGCATGCGGGGTGCTGGCGAGGACGGGAGCGGCCGGCTGGTGCCGTGCAGCTTGTGGGGGGCAGCGTTCGGCGAGTGTGGGGGCAGTGGCGCGCACGGTCGGCTTGCTGGTTGCCGGAGCAGTGCGTGCATAGGGGCAGGGGTGCGCGGCTGGCTTCGACAAGCGTGGCGCTGGTGTCCATACCGGTCCTCACATGTCCATGACCTGCTCGACAAAATGCCTTAACAGGAAACTGCCTAATCAGCATGCCATGTCATTGCTAGATGCATACGTGGACCAGTATATACTTGCGGTGAACAACTTAAAAAGTTGAAGCACCCTAAAATCAACTTTTAGAGTTGATGGACCTATCTGAAACTCCCGCATAAGTTTATGTACCTTTGGTGCATTTAACTCTTAATCTAATAGTACTTATTATTATGTTGTCTAAAAGAAGCACTACCATCTTGGGCAACTGCCATGTATAGCAAAACTGCGGCAGGGTGTGAACTTCTTATCTTCTTTGCCGCCTAAGATACAAAATTTTGATGTTCCATTTGTTGAGGATAATTACTAGCCACTGAAATCTTCAGTGACCATGTGATGCTTCTTATTGTTTCATTTTTGTCTCATACTATGTAGTATAATTTCATTAAAGAAGAAAATAAACAAAGCACAATGGAACAACGACCCGATCTAGGCAAAACAAATAGAGAGCACAACACATCACATTTGCCAGACAACCTGTCTTGGGCTTTGTGGCCAGGTATAGTTAGCCAGGCTATGCGCCTTGGACTCCAAGTCCGGCACGTATTGTAGATTGACTTGTACCTGGTAAGGGAGAGGACGGTTCTGTTTCTATAAGCCGCCTCTATCCCTACCTATATATACATGTACCATGTATCTCTCTAATCAATCTACTAATTCTTGCCATATACTCTGCTTTCAACATTGTTTCATGTCAGGATAAACTAACTCTCTACTCATATATTTTTTTCATGTCAAACAGTGAAGAACTTTTAGTTCATTAGTTTTGGCCCTGGTCCCTAGAAGGTTACAATCGTGATGTTAACATCCTCATCCTGTGTTGTAATGAATAAAATGGATGCCTGATTATAAGACCCTCTGTCTGAAGCACAATTTTGTATTATCTTTCTTGAACACGCTCCCCACAGGTACTCACCCACGCACTCTAGCACAAAACCGATTAAATATCACCCTTGCAGCAAGAAACAAACCGACCCAAGACCAACCAGACCTAAACTGTCTTGGGCGGCAGGGCTACTAGGAACGAAATACCTCATGCTCCTGCCAAGACCCACAACTTCAACTCATCCCTAGCAGTGACTAAGACCGAAGCCAAATTTGGTGAATCTCCATAAAAAACACTCCAGCCAATGTCCATAAACCGTCTTGAGGTATTTTGTAATGAATAGGTTTTGCAATGGTATTTTAATTTGCTGCACATTGTTCTTATTATAGTAACTATAACATGTGTAATACTAGCTTCTTAACCCTAAATTCATGTTCATTATGTTGGACAGAATGGTGTGGATGCTGAGTCGCTTCCCCATTTGAAGGGAGAAATAGAAAGGCTTTTTATAAATGAGAGAAGACGTCGAGTAGAGCTTTGGATTAATGGGATTGTCAAATCTAGCCCAATGTTGCCAAGGATCAATCCAAACTTTATTGGAAGTGAAGAGGTAGCTGTACAGCACCGTAAATTTCCATCCTATGTCCTGATAGGTTCATTTTGTTTCTTTTGATCAGTGTGAAACTTTTTATCATGCAGGACCCTACATGCATTATTTGTCGACAGTATCTGTATCTTTCAGCAGTCTCCTGTAACTGTAGGGTGTCTTCTTATGTTTGCCTTGAGGTGTGTCTGTCTTGCAGAGTTATTAATTAGGAGGCTATCGTGCAACTGTTTTGCCTATTCAGTTCTTAACCGTGCCATATTTATGTGCTCATTCATTATTATTTTTTTTATATTGAACAACTCAGCTCAGTATTTCTGATTTTTTCCCTGTAACAATGTTTAATGAGCCATATTTCGTATGCAGTGATGTCAAATGTTCTTTTTATTAGATCTAAGTCAAGTATTTTAAGTATCATTGAATTTGTTTCTTTTTCCAGCACTGGAAGCACCTTTGTGAATGCAGTCCAGAGAAGCATTGCTTACTTTATCGACACACCCTTGCAGAGTTGGGGGATTTAGCTTGCCAGGTCTCTTTGGTTAGTCCCCCAAGGGACAATGTTATGCAGAATCCACACTTGCTCAATGATGTTTATGTGCCGTCTAAAAAGGTTTGATATTGACTAAAATAGAATGGCTCTGTCAAGAAGATATATTTTGAGTATTTGCATTTAGTTCTCTATTGACTAAAGTATGCTTGGAGTGATTTGCTCATTTTTATAATTTTATTATCCAATTATCCATGCTTCTTTTTACCATGAAAGCATGGTCGTCTGATGTTTTGGTCTTGAAATATGCCTCGTAAAGGATCAATATTATGCACATCTGGGTTGTTGTTGTTGTTGTTGTTGTTGTTGTGTTTTCCTTCGTACCTTTCTCTAAGGCACGCTTTATTTGTTTTTTTTCTAGGTCAAAGGTCGCTACATATCATATGCACAGCTTGCAGAAGATTGGGTTTCGAAATCTGAACATATTCTCCAGATGCCATTCCTGGAAAGATCTTATGCCACTGCCTTAGAAGAAGCTAAACAATTTCTTTGGAGTGACCATGCCATGGATTCTGTATGATTTTTTGACCAAGCATGCTGTGACTTGCTTACATGTCTTCAAGTATTATATGACTTATATTAACTGTAGTAATGTGTACGCCGTAGGTCCGGAACATAACAGTAAGACTAACAGAAGCTATGAACTGGGCCTTGGGTGTTAGAAAATGTCTCTCCAAAATTGAGGACTTTCTGAAAGATGGTTGCTCTGAAAAAGTAAATTATGTGGAAATAGAAGAATTAGTTGCTATGAAATGTGCCCCGTGCTATGAGCCTAGTCTTACAAAATTGCAGGTATGCCACCCTGGGTACAATTGTAGTTTGTACTTGGCCTTAAAATAACTGTGATGTTTCAATTTCCCCTACCTACTGCAGGCGTATGCAGAGGAAGGAAAAATGCTGATTAATGAAGTAAACAATGCGCTATCATCTCGTTTAACAGTAAGCCCCTTGTTCTAATTTACAGCCATACACTTTTCTCTGTAGTTGACAGAACACAGTTATTTTGCATCCTGTATTCTTCTGTCAACTCTTTCATGGAGCTCTTTTTACAATGGTTCTTGTCATGTTACCTTAGGTAGACAAATTGGAAACATTATACTCGAGGGTTTCAGAATTCCCAGTTAAGCTAACAGAATCATCGACTTTGTTTTGGGAGTTATCTTCTGCAAAGGTATATGGTGTAAAAATGGATAATCTCTTTCATATTTTTCTACATTATTAGAGGCATACTCTTCATTTTATCCCACATTCATTTTAGAAAATAGCAAGTGTAACTTTTTTACATCTTATTTTGGCTGCAGTCCTGGTTGAAGAAAGCAAGGGATTGCCTTGAACAGAATAAACTGGGCATTATTGACATAGATGTCCTCAATAAACTAAAATCAGAGGTTTGTCTTTTTCAGGAACCTTTTGCTGTCAACTTGATTTTTGAAGTTCATCTGATTTGCTCTGACATTCATATGTTTCTGCATAAACTCATACTCTGAACTGGTATATCTGACAATTCCTAAACCTGGCTAGATAATACAACTTCGAGTTCTACTCCCAGAGATTGATCTTATTTCAAAGCTGTGGAAAGATGCGGAATCATGGCAAACGCGTTGTCAATTATGTCTCCAAGACTTCCCTGATCTAAAGGTGGCTTTTCCTCCTTTTTTCTTTCTTCTATTATATACTCCCTCCGTTCCTTAATATAAGCCATATAGATTTCTAAAGAAAATTCCAAAATATAGGTACGTATTAGCTCCCACTAGGGATGAAAACGGTACGGATATTTTCCGACCGTATTCGAAACCGAATCCGTTTAGAGGGGTTGAGATCTGTCCGTATCCGAGTCTGGATATCCAACATCCGATACCATATCCGTATCTGAATACTCAAATCGCATATTTATGATGTCGATATCCGATCGTATCCTATCCGATATAGTTGACACTATCCGTATTCGAATCCGAATCCGGACAGAAATATGAAAACAAATGTAATATCGGTGGTATCCGTCCGTATCCGATCCGTTTTCATCCCTAGCTCCCACACCCATTAGTTTAGAAACCTTTCCACCGTACATAGCACATGTCCCAACCAATCCCTTAGATTTAGAAAGCAATCTGGTTGGGAGAGAGAAGATGACCTGATTTTCCTTTTTTTCCTCGGTCTCACATCCTTCCCCAAGCCGTGCGTTAATATTGATGCTAAAAACTATATGGCTTATATTAAGGAACGGAGGGAGTATATTTTTTGGGATGAATTTAGATGTTCTATTCCTGTATTGTGAATGTTCCAGGAGCTGGAGGGTTTCCTCCTTGCTGCGGATGGTGCCAAGTTTAGCATTCCAGAGCTGAACGTTCTTAAGCAACGTTACTCAGATTGTTGCTCTTGGGTGAATCGTGCTAAGAACATACTCGGAAAACTTTATGCTAGGAGTGACTATCACAATGTTGTTGAGGAGTTGACAGGCATTCTGAAGGAAGCAGAGTTACTAGGAGTAAAAGGCATGCTTGAATACTTTCCCCCCATGGATATTGTTGTATTTGAAATGTTTGGTTGTTTTGATCATTTTCACAAGAGCTATTATCCTACGCAGTTGATGAATTGCCTATTGTGGAGAAAGAACTAAAGAGGTCCTTATGTAGGAAGCAAGCATCTGAGGTGTGTTTGGTAGTTTCTGCACCATTGTCTAGGGTGAACATATGTTTTTATGCCTAGACAGATTATGAATTTGATCATACATTCATGCATGTAATAGGCACTTGCAACAGTAATGCCAATGGAGGTGGTTGAAGAAGTTTTAAAAGAAGCTTCAATGTAAGTTTACTTGTTTTGTTAGCCTATAAGTATTCTTAGAATGATTATCTAGCTATGTGTCGCTCTTAAGTTTCTTACCTGCCAGGCTAACTATTGAAGAGGAGCAACCATTTGATGATCTGTCTCGGATGCTCAAAGAGGCCACTGCCTGGGAAGAGAAGGCTAGACTTATTCTTGAGCAATCAGCTTCTCTCTCTGAGTTTGAAGACCATATGCGGTACTAGTAGCCATGAAGTGAATTGATATGTTCGTGTGCTTTTGAATTGAATGTCACCCTACCAAATATATTCTTGAATTGCAGGTGTTCAGAGGGAATAAGAGTTATCCTTCCGTCTAAACTGCATGTGAAAGCAGAGATTGATATTGCTAAATTGTGGATAGACAAATGTCAGGCCTATTTGAGACCAAGCTGCAATAAACTTACATTTGGAGACTTTCTTAAAGTTGAAGATATCAAGGTTCACAAAATCTGTCTTAGTAATATGAATAATTGTTTGTAGTGGGATACTTAACCTTTGTTCTTCATTCTATCACAGGATTTAATCAATCAGCCTGCAAATTTGAAAGTCATTCTTGACACTTCAGCACTTAATTCTGTTCTCAACAATGTTGAAAAATGGGAACGCAGTTCACTAAGTCTACTCAACAATTTTAGAACCTTACTTCATTTAAATGGTATTGGCTCTACAGTTGACACACTTCAAAGAAAATTGGAGGAGCTGCAAGGTAAAATGAACACAGAAATAGAAATTGGATTATCTCTTGGTTTTGAGTTCAAGGTTCTTCGGGAACTGAAGGATTCTTTGTTGATGCTAAGATGGATATTGGATGCACTGTCTCTGTGCTGTATGATTCCATTGTTGCAGGTAATTTGTTATTCAATATAGGACTTTTTATACGTGAGTTTCTGGGAAAATAGCTGTCCCATTCTTACTCATTATTTGAGTTTAACTATAAATTTAAAGTTTGGTTTGCTGTCTTAAGCTGTGTTATCTTCGCAAGATTATTTCTCGCTTTGACACATGCTTTTTCAATAGCCACAATTGTGTTGTGAACCTGCAAAGCACAAACAACTATTGTCCTTGTTTGCAAAGAGCTAAATTTGATCTTTCAGGATGTTGATAGATTAATTGAAGAAGCAGTCCACCTTCCTGCTTGCTTATCAGATTGTTCTTTGGTTACATTGTTGATGAGGGCATTGTGTTGTCTAAGAAAAGCACTTACTTTGCTTCGTGGTTCTGGGACATCTGCAAAATCCAAATTGGAAGATGTTGAAAGCATTTTAGCAGAATTCAAGGTTAGTGTTTTGAAGTGATCTGCCTTTTCTGTTTTCCATGCACTTGTTTTATGATTTATTTATCATTTTTTCCTGTCTCAGGAGGTTGATGTTCCTTATCCTATGATAACTGCCAAGCTGGAGGATGCTGTAAACAAGCATAAGTAAGCTAATTTTATCCAAAATGTGTATGCTAGTCATCTCAGCATTTTTGGAAGAAACATGGAAGTTTGAGCCTTTCTGTATGTGTGACTTGTCAGTTCAGATATGTTTTAGAGTCATTAAATTCTTCCTAGTCTACTTACTTCATATTTACAGTTGTCATCTGTACTTTTCTCATGTAATAGTAAATCTTCCCTCCTTTCAGTTTATGGACAGAGCAATGTAACACCTTCTTCATGTTGTCTGATGGCCAGTCGTGGGCTAGGCTGCGAAGTCTCAGAGTATGTGCTATTACTTTAGATTTGCAATATATCATCCACACAGTGGGCTTTGGCCTTACGAAGACACTTACATGCTAGTCCTTATTTTTTGAAACTGTATCTTGTTAGGACAATGGCCAGTCTGTTGCATTTGATTGCCCTGAGATGGATAAAGTTGTTGCTGAGGTTAAAAAGGTTGAAGAGTGGCTCAATCAGTGCCACTGTACTCTACTTCTAGATGGAAATAATAGTTCTTTGGTCTCCATACTCGTAAAGGTTGGTTTCTATTTCAAGGTTTCCTCTGTCAGTTCTTTTTCTTGAAAAATACTTTTGACTAATTTATTTCTCCTTTCAGATAAGAGGATCATTGGTTAATGTTTGCACATTATATGCTGAGGATTGTATGAAGAAAAGATTATGTGCCTTATGCTTATGCGACATCGGAGATAGGCTCGCATCTAGATGTGTGACTTGTCAAGACTGGTAAAGTCCTGCTGCTTGGGTTGATGTTCCATTATTATTTTTTACTTTTGAGGAGAAAACCCTACTGTGGTATATATCTATATAAATTTTATAAAAAGAGAAAAAAGATTGTAGGAGCCACTCACTGATCTTTCTCTGCTCAAGTCATGATGTTAAAATGGAAAAAGATAGTGCTCAAAGATGCAAGTTGCTAGCATTAAGTCAAGAGTGCTGAATAGTTTAGTCAAAGCTAATATCTTTTTTATTAGCACTTGTTTTTGTACAATTCTGTTTTGCCACTTGTTTTTGTACAATTCTGTTTTGCCTTTTTTGGTAAGTGGTGACATATGATTCTTTGTTCAGGTACCATGATTCTTGCGTGGAAAACCTGCCTGCTATTACACAAATGACAGTTGAATGGATGTGTTCATTTTGTTCACTTTTGCAGTGTGAGGACCAATTAGAGAACCAAATACCTGTAAAGGTAACTGTTTATTTTGATAATTCCCATTACGGCGATGATTTCACTTATAGTCTAATACTCGTGTAAATGATACAGATGTCTAAAGGAAACCGTCCTGCACTTACCGCACTTAATGAACTCATCTCTTCTGCAAAGGGTTTATACACTGGGTAATTTTTTTTCTCCTGAAAATGAACATTTAATTGTGATTCAGGTTTCTTATTCTGGTCAACTAAAACTCACTTCTACAGGATTGAGGAAATTAATTTACTAAAAGAAATTGTCGAGAAGGCTCGTAACTTGAATGCCTACTTGATGCAAATTCTGGATGATTCAGACTCTTATCATGGAGAAGATCTTACTGTCATATTCAAATCTCTTTTAGTTGCTCTCAAGGTGATCATTATCAAACTTCTCTCATTTTGAAAAGCCATTGGTCTTGGTCTGTTTAAAAAGGCGATGCCTAGGCGCTGGGCAGTGCTGCACTGCGTTGCCTGACAGGCGTTTTGTCTAGCTTTTTCCCGCTTAGAGATGTTTTGGACTTGATATATGTCTAAAAAATTGGAAAAATTATAGAGGATGAAAGATAAACTTCAATCATATTATTTATGGATGCATGTTGATATCTTCCTTTTTTTCTGTTCTGATACGCTATGGTATTACTCTATGAGCCCACAAAAAGTACAAACACCCTGCAACGCCTAGGCACAAGGTGGAGGCCCAACCACCTGCATAGTGCCTATAGTGCTTTTTTAAACATTATGTTACATGGTTCCAATTGTGAATTGATTTCCATGTTAAAATAACTAATAAATGTGCTATTGCTGTTTACCATGAGTAACTATTTTTTTTGGCTATTGTGTTTGGTAGGCGACATCAGCTTCTGGCTTGTATGATCACTATATCAGTTGCAGAATTGAGTCTGTGTTGAGCAGATATTTGTGGAAGAAACAAATACATAAACTCTTGTATGGTGGTAAAAAGACATCGATGCAAGAAGTACTGTGCCTTGATAAAGAGGTAATACAGTTTTTATTTTGTGTAAAGACTAGAGTTGTCTTTTAAGGTCATCTCTAGGTGTTCAGTAATGGGTAGGGTTGTGGGGAGATGTGGAAATTTCCCTTTTAGGTCCTTCGCCAATGAGAGTAATACCTGATACCATTGTGGAGGACTAAAATGCAGAGGAAACATATTAGGTCAACATGAATGCTCCACGCCTTTAACGGTGGCGCTACAAGCAAAGGAAGACATTGAACAGTGGCGTCATGCTTTTCGAAACCTGTAATAGGGACTTTCGAGTTTTTCTAGTGTTGAGTCTGTTTTGCTTATCCTCGGCTAAGGTAGTTCTGTACATAGCTGCAGCATCTCTGCTTGATCAGACTGTGTTTTTCTACTTATATTGCTACTTAAATGTAAGGCAGAGCTCCTGCCATTTTCCATCAAAAAAATGCAGAGAAAATTAAAGTATTGAATTATGCTGTTCAAAATTTTGTTCCACATGTGGAATGAACCCTAAATCCCTTAGACCTGTTCAAGGGAAAAAAAAAAACAGCTGGCATTTTAAGATTGGTCCTATTGCTGATCTGGTACCAACATTCACCTGAGATCATTGTCAGCACAGTATATTTCTGTACCATCAATTTATATGAATCTATCTTCCCTGATATATGTCTGACTGCACTGATATTTTCAGGGTTCACATTTAGAAATATGCGATCAGGATTTCTTCAAGTTGGAGATTAGTAAAATAAAGGAAACCAGCCTGCAGTGGCTGGCTAAAGCAGAGAAGGTGAGGTTTCGGTCTCTTCTACAATTTGTTTCCCAGGATGGAAATAACACTATTGATACCCTTGACTATGTTGTGATACAGGTTGCATGTGATTGTGGTGAGCTTGCACTGGATCTTGTGTATGGACTTATAGCTGAAGGGGAAAATCTCTCTGTTCATTTTGAGAAGGAACTAAAGGTGCATGCACCTATATAATACTGGTCTCATTATTTCTTCAGCATATGCATGGTGATGGGTTATTTTCTCACTTGCAACATTTCATTGCAGTTACTGAGAGATCGCAGTGTCCTCTACTGCATTTGCTGTAAGCCCTATGATAACAGGGCCATGATTGCATGCGACCAATGTGATGAGTGGTACCATTTTGATTGCATCAACTTGCTTGGACCCCCTCCAGAAACCTTCTTCTGTCCTGCTTGCCACCCAAATAATGGTGAAAAATCTGTATCACTTGCACGCTCAGAGCATGATGAGGATAGGTATGTGCATTATTACTTGTAGCCATTTCATCCTGCCATTTGTTTGATCACATGCTTATGATTATGCACATGGTACACAAAAATATATATTCCATTAGCATGGCAGGCCGCCGTTACATTCAGTTGCTTTTGTGCGTCTTTCTATATATATTTGGTTGTCTCATCTCCAAAATGACAACTTTTCATTGGCACCTGCAGATCAAGCACAGGAGCCGGAGCTCACACTCCCCCAGCGTCTTGTGATAGATTGGACAGGGTGGTGGAGGCTAACAAGTGTAAGAGACAACAGGAGAAATCCCAGACCAGGGTAGACTTAATAAAGCTTCTTAGTTGCCATAACGAGATTGATAGTAGCCCGTGGAGCGAGAGCAGAAGGGTTCCGCATCGAACAGCTAGAAGACGTAGTAGTTTCATCGGATTGTTATGATGTGCAAAGCACCAATACTCTCTGTCCAGCCTAGGCCTTAGCTCCCTCACACTGTGAATTGATTCTTTTAGTTAGGTTAGAAGCAATAACAATCCATTTGCTGTTGTTGTACGTTAATCTGTAGCCTGCCACAGCCACTGCCAGGAAATAGCAAGGTAGCTGTAGCAAAAAAATTGTAGCCCGCCACAGCCACTGCCAGGAGATAGCAAGGCAGCTGTAGCAATTTGGAATCCAGCATTCATTCATTCGTTCCGTCATGTTAACATTGTTATTGATCTTGTGGTACTCTTGAGGTTTCGGTTGCTGAATAGCATTGACTCTTGTAATTTCGCTGCTGACAAGTAAAGTAAGGAAGAATTGTAACTGATATTTGTTAGATCCTTATTATGCTGAATAGCATTGACTTCTAATTTTTATTGTTGAGTGCTGTTACATACATGCATGGTTGCACATTGGCAGCAGTAGCTCGCAAGCCGTGGCATGGGTGGGCATGTATGTGTCAATGTGTGTATATTACTCACGACCCAATTGCTGGAGATGGAAGCACCCCACCCCAGTGCCTGGATCAATCATCTCTCCGGCGAGGTCCTTGCCATCTCCAGCAGCCGCCACAGCCCGGACTCAGCGAGCTTGCCGTCCCCAAGAAGCAGGACCTTCTTTAATATTATATACTCACTTCGTCCATTTTTACCTGAGAAGTAAGAAGTTAAACTTACTTAACTTTGATCAAATATATATAAGAAAATATTAATATTTATGGTACTATCACTAGATAGATTATTAGATTTATTTTCATGATGAACTTATTTTGAGATCTAAATGTTTTCTACGAATACTATAGCGACATTTAAAAATAGACAAAGGGAGCATATGTTTATGTATGGATGTTATTCAATTGAGATGATGGTTGTGCAAGGCTTATACGACTATAGAAAGCTAAAAATATGAATAGAAATCAGGGTTCGGTAGGTTGATTGGTTCTTTGCCTTATGTTTTCTTATAAAATTAAATTATACTCTCTCCATCAAAGGATATAAGGCATGCACGTATTTCAGAATTCAAACTTCCTTATTTTTTATCAATAATTAGTCTAATAATAATAATAAAATACAGTACAGTATAGATAACATTAGATTTGTGTTTACAAATATTTTTTAATGATACTTTGTTGTTGCCATAAATCACATATAATAGTACAAATTAACTGTTAAAGTATGACCTTGAAGATCACACCAAGTTAAATCGTGCCTTATATCTTAAGACGGAGGGAGTAAGACGTTTTGCCTTTTTTAATCTAGATATAGTGTGTACATCTAAATACATAGCAAAATCAATATATCAAGAAAAGCCAAAATGTCTTACAATTTGGAACGGAGGGAGTATTAAATTGTGTGATCAAGTAGAAATGGATTCATGAAGCGACTCTAGCTTTAACTAGTTAGATCCCTTGCACTCGAATATGCCTATGCGGATTTAAGTCTTCATATAACGAACAACGTCAGTGGTATATGGCACGTGCCTGTCAATAACGAAATGTTTGATTCCGTCAATCTATCTCTTATAAATCTAATCCCTACTACAAGTTCTATCTCGATATGCAAGCCATCCACATCATCTCTCACTAATAGCCATGTCATCCCGCTACTTCCGACCTCTTAATGCAACAATTAAAAAAAAAAAAGATGTAAGAACGTGTAGATGATTCAACTCAAACATGCAACAGTTTTATTTCTAAGAGATTCCAGCAGCAATGTGCGGGATATCCAACTAGTTTAAGATATGTGAAAGGTAGTCATTATTTGTGTTGGAATGAATGGCGCGCGCGATCGGGGCTCTCTCTCCCTCTGGTTAATTCTTGGTTGTTGCTATAAAAAGAGAAGAGGAGCCGTCCAGAACCCTATTCATGACACTGCTATATCTGCATGCATGCAGTTCCTGATCCCTATAAAGCAGGGTTATTTTTGGTCGTGGATGGATCGGAGCTAGCGGCCGGCATCTCCGATCCATCTCTCTCCTACCTTTATTGTTTGCAAGCACATAGGTATATAATAGATGCTCAAGGAGGAGGAGGAAGAGGAGGAGAGGAGAGAGAGGCGCTCATCTGTCATGACGACCACGCCGATGTCGGTCCCGGACTACTCCACCGGCGGCGCCATCGTCTCCTGCGCCTCCGTCGCCAAGCTGAAGCCGCAGCGCAACAGCAAGCGACGTCGACACCACTGCTCGTCGCCTGCCGCTTCATCCTCCTCCTCACACAGCAGCAGCAGCACCACCACACAGAAAGAGGAGGAAGACGAGGAGGAGGACATGGCCAAATGCCTCATCCTCCTCGCTCAGGGCCCCGCCGCCGCCGTTGAGCCAGCAAGAGTAATGCCGGCACCGGCACCGGCACTGGTACCCGCCAGCAGGCCAAAGAGCACGAGCCGCAGGTTCTTCGCCGCCGCCGAGGCCGGAGGTGGCTTGTGCGTGTCGTACGAGTGCAAGACGTGCAACAAGTGCTTCCCCTCCTTCCAGGCCCTCGGCGGACACCGCACCAGCCACAACAATGATAAGAAGCAGCAGCAGCAGCAGCCGCGACGGCCGGAGGAGGCGGCTGCTGCTGTCACCACCACGCTTAGCCTGCGCACAGCTGCAGCGGGGACCGACGCAGCAGCTGCAGCGGCGACGAGACCGGCGCACGAGTGCTCGTCATGCGGCGCGGTGTTCGCGTCCGGGCAGGCGCTCGGTGGGCACATGAGGCGCCACCGGCCGCTCACCACCAGCTCGTCGGCCGTAGCGACGCCCGAGAGCGTGGTCACCGCCACGGGGACGGGGGAGCAAGACAGTAGCAAGCTGCTGCAGGAGGGCAACATCAACCTGGAGCTGGACCTCAACCTGCTGCCAGCGCCGTCGACGGAGCAGGAGGTGACATCACCGGCAAAGCCACCATGCCATGAACCAGCAGTTCAGTTGATGCATGCTTTGTCTCGCCACTAGCTAGCTAGCTTCACCGAACCATCATATCCATGGCTGCTGACGTACGCTGACTCCAGTTGACGACATGGGGAGGGACGGAGCCAAGCTAATTTACTACTGTAATTATATTAATTTTTGGAATTTATACATTACTAGCTCTGTCCCCAAAAAAAAACTTTGTTTTTAGTTAGTTTTGTCTTAATTCAAACTATCTAAAGTTTGATCAAATTTATACACCCAAATATTAAGGTATACCTATCTAGTGTCATAAATGTTAGCAAATTTCTCTATAGATTTGGTAAAACTTGACCTAGGACAAAACTAAAACATCCAGTTTTTTTTTGGGACCAAAGGGTGTATTATATTATCCATCCTTTTGTTTGTCTTACTTGTACATGCACTTATTACTGCTTGCTACAGTACAGATGGCAACCAACATTATTGGCATGTTGCCATCTACACTAGTTATTATATATATACACATCACACACAGATCAGACACAGGCATGATAACCCAAACTGATGATATATAAACCAAGCTAACAAACTATCTCCATCAAATACAACTTGCTTACATAATCACTAGTAATTCACAAATCAGTCAAATGTCTCGACCAAAATACAACTTCTTACTGACCAATATTGCCAGCAGGCAACACATTTAGTCACTAGTTACTAGTATATTTGCCGGAAGGAACTGAGGTCACGGCAGTGGGCACCCTTGCTGGTTTTTACTGACCGTTGACGCAGGGTCAGGGAGCATGCATTCTGACCCAGCAGTGCCTCTGGTTAGTTTGGGGTCGTCAGCAGCAGCGGCACATGCAGATGCGTGCACACTCTCTCTGGTTCTCCCCTTGCCCACAGGTTCGGCAGCTCCCCTCTCTTCCATCCAAGTGCGATCAAGGTGCCTGTACCAACAAAACACATCCACGCATACACATCAGCCCAACGCGATGGCCTGCTTGGACGTTCATAATCTACATATATATGAATCCAATAGAGTCTCAAGCTAGCCATGTCCATTACCAAGAGTGAAGGGCACGATGTACAGAAGGGCAGGTTGGCCATGCCCATCCATCAGGTTCAGCGCAACATATGTGATTAAAAGTCCTGATTATGTGGCCACAGAAGAAATAGCCAGTTAATGTCCACAAGGGAAAAGAAAACATGGTTCAATCTTCTGCCTGCTGCGTGGACTAACGCTCATCCACTCAAACCTACCAGAGCCATAGGCCACCATTGCCCATAAAAAGTAACCAGACCGAAAGCCCTTCTTTGCAGCAAAATCGTATCTGAACAGCAAACAATTCAACAGAAACTTATCACCCGAATTCACATGAAATAAAAGCCAGGTTGCGGACTAGACTTACCTTAGCGCGAAAGCAACTAAAAGACCAGGAAGAAGGATATCACCAAAGCCAATGATGCTGTATCCACCCCATGGATCAAACATTCGCGGGATTTTTAGCAGCATGGGCACACCATCCTCGTCAGTCTTGTCGCCACGTGCAACCTATCAGAAGAAACCAAAATGTTATAATCAGCAAATTCAGGATACCATCGACCCACCAAATATCAGAATCCCCTTTCACATGCTTACCACAATCATCACACTCTCATGAAACCACCTCTTGGAGATAAACACCCAGAAGATGTCATACAGGAAGGCACAGCTGAGAAGAACTGAACCCACCTGATCATGGCAACAAGGTAAACAAAACTCGTACCTCAACTATTATCAAGAAAGGCTGTAGCAAGAGAAAGCAGAAAGACAAAAATCAAGAGCGGTTTGAGTACCTTGAGGTTAGGTACTCTGACAATTTGGATGACTGTAACTATCAATGCAATACCCTGAAAGTGCGGAGTCTGGAATCAGTTGATCTCACAACTAAAATGGGAGGCATCGAATACTACAGATGGTGACACTCACCAGAATGTCTTGCCCAATCCAAGCAAAGGGAAGCTGGCGAAAAACAGTCCACAGAACAGCAAATGCAACACAAAATGGGCAAACTGCCAGAGTAAGATGTGAAACAGCTCCAAGGAATGGTACTTTCACAAAAGATTCTGCAGCAGGTTTAAACCATCTGAAAGATTCCACAATTTAGTCAACATTAGTATTTGTTTAGTGGAAAAATTCAGCTTGGCTGTCAAGGGTCTTGAACAGAATGGTTGACTGAAACAAATCCCGAAGACAATCCACTGTACCTTGATAACAGAGCCACCAAGCATGTTTGCAGACCCTGCATAAACAAAAACAAAGGCTTTACCTCAAGAAAGGAAAAGTAGTAAAGGATTAACTCCAACAACAGTTCGCTTAGCGATCAACTAGCAAAGCAGTTTTGGTTCAGTGAACCAACTGCAGACCATCCTGTTAGGCTGTTTCCTTCAGGGTACTTGTACCATGAAATAGAGAGTAAAAGCAACTAATTTGATAACAACATGTATTTCGAAATTATGTTTCCGTAAGTAAACTGATAGTCAGAAATGCACCTCTACACCTCCGATGCAGAAGATTACCACCAGTAGCTCCACAAACCAGTAAGACATCAGTTTGTAAAGCATTACTAAGAAGCATGACGCAACCACCACAAACATTATCGCTGATGCCACGTTGATATCTACCATGCCACTAGAACCTCCGGCCTCAACATTCAGTAGGCTTTCATGGCCATCCTTAACAATAAGTGCATTTGTCAATACATCATTTTTAGTTGAAGCTATATTGGAGCAAGTGTCACAGCGTAGAGATCAGAACCTTGAGGAGCTTCTCTTGTTCAATAACTGCTTCTCTAGCACTCCATGCTGACCAGTAGGAAGCACCAAGCACTGTGCCAACAGCCATAAGCCATAGAAACACCTCTGCAGTGTCGACTACAGGACGATCTGGAGAGTACAGCTGCACAGAAACTAAGGAAGAGACAAGGATAAGTCAGTACATGGTAAGCTATTTCAGATAGAACAAACAACCAAAATACATAAAGGTGAAGGAAGGGGCAGTTAAGTGTTAACACCCTTATGTTCCACATGGAAATTAAAATGCTGGTGATAATGGTGAGTTAACATTTTACCTGCGTTACCATCTGTAAGAAGTGTATGTAAAGCAGAACCCGCATCTTTTGGCAGGAGAACTGCAGGTATATTTATGTCAAGATCGGTTTCATTCTTTTCACAGACCATCTTGTACAATTCTGTAGAGTAAATGCATGATAGAATTAGTGAAACCAAATACTGATACAAAGATGTTTTTAATATCCTAAATACGTAATGCAAGGTGATGTTGAAGGAACATGGCTAGGATGATACATAACATTTTTTACAAGAAGCAATGCCACAAGTCATAGATAGGGAAACAAGACAACGCTGAACGCACCGTGGACATGGTTTATGATTACTATAGCAGAAGCACCAGCAGCTTCAGCAAACTTTGCTTTCTTTGTGAATTTGCACTTGCCCCTTTGAACCAAAAGAACATCTCCAGAAACCTAGAACGAGGATGAAGCATTTAGTGGACGGAATCATTGGGCAGTTGGAAGACAGGCTGCAATAACTTGAAGTTGTGGTTGGATAAAAAAAACCACCTTGTGTTTTGGACGAGAGCAGCAGTCCATAGGGTCTGCCAACGTGAGTTTAGTTCGGTTTGCGTGCTTCTCCTTGGAGACGATTTTTGGACCAAAGCGAGCACCAACACCAACAAACTCGCCATCCTCTTTGCCATTGACCCAGCTTTGCACTTTTACCTTGACAAGTAGCAGGAAGAAATCGAAAATCTATTTCAGTACTAAACTGAAGTGGTGGGTGCAGCTGCTTTAATTAGGTGTGGGTTGGGGTTGGGGAAAGACGAAGACTTTCTCATCTTACCAGGATGAAATCGTTGGAGCATCCAGGGATCTTGGGTGCTTCGTCGTCGTGGTGGACGATATCACCGCCGGCAGCTGCCCCCGCCAGCGCCGACACCGTGAGCAGCGCCAAGACCGCCGCGGCGGCCATCTCCTCTCCCTCTCTCAAACCACCCCCAAGAGCAAGAGCAAGAAGCCTGCTTTGACCCTCGCCGGAAATGGAAGGGGATGGAGACGACGGACGACGGACGACGGACGGTGACAGGGGAATCGCCGAATCGCCACCTGCCCCGCCCAGTGCCCTCCTCCGTTTGGGATTCGGGGTGGTGGTGGGTTGGGTTGACTCGCTTTCCTTCTTTTTGGGTAAGTCCAAAATCCAAAATTTTTCAAGATTCTTCGTCACATCAAATTTTATGGTATATATATGGAGCATTAAATGTAGATAAAAAGAATAATTAATTATATAGTTTGTCTATAATTAGCGAGACAAATCTTTTAAACCTAAATAGTCTATAATTAAACAATTTTTATCAAATATAAATGAAAGTACTACAGTATCCAAAGCTAAAAATTTTCACATCTAAACGGGCCTAAGATCGGGTTCCTTCTACTCCACGGTCTATCACCACTCCACCACTGTCTCTCTCTGTCTGTGTCTTGTTCACTCCAACCTCAGTCTTTCTCATCTCCCATCTCCTGTTTTTACCAATGATAAATTATCATGATAACAGACATAAAAAAATACCTGATGTCTGTCGCTGTCTCTATTCACTCCTTCTGTTTTTACCAATAATAAATTATGAGTGTACGTATGTCTTCTAGCTTGATGGCTCTGTCTGTGGCATCCGCGTCCCCATAGCCGTTGGTGGGATGGAGGACCCACCGGCCGTGGACCCTAGACACGTGTTCCGATGAGGACGTCGTCGCGACGTGTTCGTCTGCTGGCGGGAGCTCAACGCGGGGGGCACGGGCACTGACGAATGGATTCAGCAGCGTCACGGATGCCGCCTCATCCATGAGCGCCAGCCACCCATACGAGGAGCCGCACGCCACCTTGTCGCGCACGTCGGGCAGCGTCTTGGACAAGACCTTCTTCTCCGGGACGCAGTAGAAGCCGACGCGGTCCGAGTCGGGGTCGAACGGGAGCAGCAGGAGCGGCCTGAAGGTCGCGAACGGGACAGCGGCGCGCCATGAGGAACAAGCGGATCGGAAGGACGCCGCGTCGTGGCCTGACACGAGACGCTGTCCAATGGACTCGATGAGATCCTCTAGCAGGCCGGATCACCAGTCCGAGAGAGGTAGGGACCTTCTCTTGGGATTGGGAGGCTGAGCCATGAAAGACAGATGACATCAACTATGGTTCACGCAAGAAACATCAAGCGAGGGTGATGGAACACGTGAGCGTGAAACCAAATAAAAGGAGAAAAAAGTTGTCCCTTTTGCAAATGCAAAGATGAGAAGTAACTAAATTTAGGCAGATTTGGCAAGGTTATTAGAAATGCAAAGAGGTTCCTTTTGTCTTAATTCTCTTTTCTTTTGTGTTAATTCTCTTTTCTTTTGCTCGTTGTCATGTATGCTGGTGCATGCAAACATGCAATGTGTATATGGATAGCACAATAATTTTCTACTTCCTATTTTACCGTGATTCCTCTATCACATGACAGGCAATATTCAATCAAGGAGAATGGCACGATCAATCAGTAATTAAGATATCGTGGGATCGCAGGCGTGGGCAGACAGACGAACCAAAATAAATGTTGTACCAAAAAATATCCACACTTTGTTCTTTTTAGTTGTAGGAGATGAATACATCACATACGCCCCTTACCTTTATTGTCGTTTTTTCTGCTTTACTATCTTTTCTGGATACATATGATCAAGATCAAATAAATATTTCTTCCACTCACACATGCTTTATGCTTAACAATATAATAACCAGACTTTATAACCTTTGATGACTCTGGCCTTGTTTAAGGGAGATTCAGGCAGCTTTTGCATCCCCAGGAAGCTCGAAAAGCTATAAGCTCCCCAACTAGGGTAGCTTCTTCTTCGAGCTAATAAAAGCTTCAAAAACTGCACTTTATACAAAAGCAGAGAAATTCTAGTCCTTGGGGGAGCTTCTTCTAGCTTTTACTTCTCCAAAAAGCTAGAAATAAGCTCTCACGAACAGGGTAGTTTGTTCAAGTTAACAAAAGCTGCATTTTGTACCAAAAGCAAAGAAACTCCTTCAGAGCAGCTTCCCGAGCTTTTTCAGAAGGTACTTTTAGAAAAGCTACACCTTACTATCACCTCTTAACTATTTAGTTTGGAAACGTTAAATTTACATGCATTTGCAGATTTTTATTATTTGTCTTCAAGGACCATTATATTCTATGTAATTTCACATATGTGTTGGATTTTATAATAAATGCATTGTATAATAATAATAATACAAAGCATTTCATAAGTTGAAGGTTAAAATCCATTTTGTATAATTTTTCCAATCAAAATACACGTTACATTTTACCTAGGACAGAGGAGACACGGAACATGGGGAGTATACAAGCAAATTGCTTTGTTGGGTATATATGCACCGATACCCTACCGGTACCTTTGAAAAAGAGTCACCGATGTAACACCCTAGGTGTTAGCCTTGCATAACTTGACTTGCATAGCATAAGCATGAGCATCAAGCATTCATAAACAAGCATTTACAATTGAAACATTGGATTGAAACATATGCAACATTTGCTTGTTATTGCATGTTTCCTTGTACATATGCAAATGATCATGAGTGTAAACATGTACTTGGTGGATGTGAGTCACAAAAACATTTAACAACACATGGGTTAGCAAATAGGACATTGTTCATGAAGGTCACCTTTCATGACCAAACACTTAAGTAAGATTTCATGCGTTAACCTAGATAGCACTACTCTGATGATGAAAATGTATCTGTGAACTTTATGTAATATGTGGCATATATCTGTGAACTAAGATCGACTACAACAATTTAAAGAGCCATCTACGACCAACACCCCCATAGCAAAGACGACATAGCTAGTGGGGGAATATATTCATGCATGCATGTGTATATGCTCATCGCAAAATATAATAATGTAATATATAAATGCACTGTGATGCTCATCATCGAAAAACAAATTAAATCAACTTTTTATTCGCTACTATTTGTTGGCCAGAAAATTAGGGTATAAGGAGAGCATATATGTATCTAGGGCGGCTATGGATTACTCAAGATACTTAATTACTCCCTACATTTCAAATTATAAGTCTAGAAAGTCAAAGCATCTCAAGTTTGACCAAAATTATAAAAAGAATTACAAAGATTTTATGACATCAAATAGGTGTACTTTAAAAATATAGTTAATGAAGAATCTAATGATACTTAGTTGATATCCTAAATATTATTATTTTATTATATAAATTTGGTCAAACTTAGATATTTTGACTCTCCAAAAAAATGAAATAAAAAGTTATAGTGAACAAAATAGGTATCGATACATGTGCTATTCTACACCCTAGGTAATATTTTAAACCAAACTGTTATACTGAACAAAATTTAGTAGTATTTATTAGTCACGTGTCAATAAACGCGGTTCAGTAGTACTCAATATTTTATTGTTAGTTTTGGCTACTAGATGGATAATAATATTCTATACACCTAGGGTGTAGAATAACACTATCGTATGCATAGATTATTAAATGTTTTTATTAAGAGTGAAGGTAGTGTAGTTATTGGTGATGACAAAAAGTTTTAGATCAACCCTAGAAGACAAGTTATCTACGAACTCATAAAGTCAAAATAGTAGTTCCCAACATAACATAGTGTCAACAGTTGATAAGTACGGAGTAGACATATAAAATCCTAGAAGGGGTGCTTGTGAGAAGGTAATTTTTATATACGTTATCTGATAATTTGTCATTGGTAAACAAAAATAGGAAATTTAGAGAGACTGAGACGGGAGTGAATAGAGACACTAACACATAGAAGGTAAGCATGCATATACTCCTATTTGTTTAATACATGCATGCATGTAGAGTACATGTATGCGCAAGCATGCATATACTCCTATTTGTTTAATACATGCATGCATGTAGAGTACATGTATGTACTAGTACTAGCTAGCAGTAGCAAGCTACCTGTACATGCATGCATGGTGTTGGATGGATCGATCGGAAGCTGCTGCTGTTACTGTAAGCTCGCTCCGATCCGATCGGCCGTCATCTATAATATCTCAGCACGGTTTTCCGTCGGGTGCATGAGCTAGACAGAGATCGATCGAGAGCAGCAGCAGCTGGTACTGTGTCCGGCCGGCTGGCCGGCGATCCATCATCAATCAATCCGTCCGTCGTCGGCGGAGGTACGGTACCACGCCGATCGCGTGGTCATGGTCATCATTTTCATTTTCATTTTCATACGGAATACATGCATATACACATGCCATACATCTTTATTGGTCCATGGTTTTTTTTTCAAAAGTTTGTAATTTTTTTCTCATGTATTAGATAGATAGATAGAAGAATACTCCATCAGATCCAAAATTACACATACACTAGAAAACCATAGGCGTGGCGGCGTTGCCGCGACAGCTAGGGCTGTTCCAGTAGAGAACCTGCGAGTAGTATTGGCGGTGGCCATGTATCGAGATGGAAAATATAACATATGACTTATTGGTAGTGGCCTTATCTCCAATTGATAGGTCACCGTTCGAGAGCCAAATGCCGACTGAAATAGTGGATTGCCGATCGTGCTGCAAAGATACCAACAGTTCCTGCTTGATCGTTCGGGAGCCAAATTGCTTGATGTTTAATTTTCTATATAATTTTTTATCAAACTTGAGATGCTTGAGCTCTCAAAAATTTTTTGAATGACTTATAATTTGAAATGGAGGGAGTACTTATTCATTTGGTTTTGTCCCTTTTCAGATTATGTAGTGAAATAGAATCGATAATCGCTAATAAGTGATATGCTCAGGTCATGGCACAACCTAAATTGATATTTTCTATTTCGAATTGGATGCTTTGCTGAAATATGCATTTTTCGATCTTGCAAAAATAAAATTGGCTACAGGAACATCGATCACTATGAGAAATGAATTTTGTGAAGCACTGAAGCTATGCTACCCTAATGAAGTAGCATCAAAATCAAAGAACATTTCGATTTTCACCTAGCTGATGGTAAGGATCATGTCTATTTCTAAATAAGCACTTCACTCCTTCCTTCAAACTGAATCGAGGCAGCAACAATTTATAATTCTGAGCTGAAATAGGTATAAAAAAAAAGAAATTAAATGAACATGTCTATGAGTATGTTGTTTACAACGTTAATCATTGTGATGTTGTTAATATCCAACGTAATTAATAGCTATTTTAAATGAAACTTACATATAAAAGTAACAACAGTGAAAGCATCTAGGTCCCTAGTTGGGTTTCGGTGATTAATGACAATACATGATTACTATGACTAACGTGTGTTTTACAGAGGCAATTAAGTTAGGTCATGAAAATGGAGATCGATTGGGCTATCATGGTGGTCATGCCCCTACGATGGAAATCATTTCGGTTTTCAAAGGATGGACGACAAGGTTAAGGATGGACTAGTTCTAAGTGTTGTTTGATGTTGAAGAGACACTTAGAGTAGTTTATGACTTTGTTTTTCCTTTGACCGTACTATTAAGGGGATATGGACGGGTAGGTTGACCTAAGTGAGTCTAGTGGGTTAGGTGTGGTGCACACTTGCTAAACCTAGCACTAGGTAGCTCCTAAAAAGCCCTTACATCCGTTGGAGTAAACTTTATTCATGTACGTTCGAAAGTTAGAAGTGATTGGAGGGTCAAATACTGATCGGACACTGGTGCAGAGTCCGATCAGTTCATTTGATTAAGGTGAAGTCATCTGGAAGTGACCGGACGCTGAGAGGTGAAGTGATCGGACGCTGAGGGCCAGTGTCCGGTTGACTCCAGTAAGGTTCCAGAGAGGAAAAATCATGACCGGACGCTGACCAACATCCGGACACACTTTAAACACTGGAGTTCCGGGTGAACTGACCGGCGTGTCCGGTCAACATGACTAGAGCGTCCGGTCACCCCGCAGAGACACATAACGGTTCATTTTTCAGCCCATGTTATAAATACTTCCTCCATTCGTGTGTGGGGGTACTTTTGCTCATTTCAACAACTGAAAAACACCTTTAAGAATGCCAACAAGAGCAATGTCCTAGTGAGGTGATTGAGATTTGAGAATCCCAAAAAGAGCCCTCATTAGTAAGATCAAGAGTAGCAAAGTATGTATCCACCCTTCTCATTAGGCTTGTTGTGGTTAAGTGAGAGTTCGTGCTTGTTACTCTTAGTGATCGTCATCACCTAGACGGCTTGGTGGTAATTGGGAGCTTGGTGATCATCCGGTGGAGCTTGTGCATGACCCAACTTAAGTTGTGAGTGGTTGTGGGTGATTCACTGTGACAGAGTGTCGAAGAATCAACCCGTAGAGAGCACATGATCCTTGCGCGGATCAAGGGAGAGCTACACCCTTGCGCGGGTGCTCCAACGAGGATTAGTGGGGAGTGGCGACTCTCCGATATCTCGGCAAAACATCGCCGCGTTCCTCCTTCTCTCGTTACTTTGAGCATTTACTTTGAACATTTACTTTGAGCAATTCAATACTTGTCTTTATATTCATAGAATTGCCATGCTAGAGTAGGATTGGAACTTAGGTTACAAGACTTTTTGTGCGATAGAACTTTAGAAACAATTTCTAGGCACAAGGTGTTAATTGGGCTAACAATATGATTTAATTATTGCAAAGAAATTTAGAATTAGCCCAATTCACCCCTCTCTTGGGCATCTTGATCCTTTCAATTAGTATCAGAGTCTCGTGCTCACATATTTAGGCTTAACCGCCTAGAGAAAGATGTCTCACGGGGATGGACCTCCTTCTATCTTTGAGGGGGATGATTTTCCATATTGGAAAATTCGCATGGAGGTGTACTTAGAAGCTCTAGATGTTGGAATACTTAGAGCCGCCTCACATGGCTTCCCAAAACCTCAGGATGCTACACACCTATAAGGCGATGAGGTAAATTATGAGAAATGGAATGTAAAGGCTCGAAACACCATCTTTAGAGGCCTTTGCAAAGATGTGTTTAACCGGGTGATGAACCACAAAGACGCCCATGCACTATAGTCGGACGTTTGTGCGCTCTAAGAGGGAACAAAGAGTGAGCGTGAGGAACGCTATCATCTTGTCATGAAAAAGCTTAACTCTTTTGAGATGCTTCCTAAAGAATGTGCTAATGAAATATACTCACGCTTGAATGTTCTTGTAGAGGAAGTCAATGGGCTTGGACTCACTTAAATACAACCATCCGATGTTGTAAGAAAGATCTTAAGTGTCCTCTCCATTGATAAATATGGGCATATTGTGAATGTGCTTCATCAAGGTGATCTTTCCACCACTACACCGACACAAATCTTGGGAAAGATCAATGCTCATGAGATGTATATGCATATCACACCACAAGATGGCTCATCGTCTACCAAGAAGAAAGACAAGGACTTAGCATTCAAAGCTAGTCAAGAGAAGGGCAAAGCAAGACTTGAGTATGAGAGCTCAAGTGATGATGAAGTTGATGATGCAAGTCTTGCACTCATGGTGAGAAAAACCGCCAAGATGCTAAAGAAGCTCAACAAGAGTGGCATCAAGTTCGATGGCAAGAAGAAGAAGTTCTTCACTAGCTCTAGAAGGAAACCAATCTCTGAGATAGATTGCTACAATTGTGAAGAACTTGGTCATCTAGCACACCAATGCACCAAGCCCAAGAAAGACAAGTTCAAAAACAAGTACAAGGGCAAGAAAGATGACTCAAGTAATGAAGAAGAAGATGAGAAGAAGAAAAACAAGCCATACAAGAGAAGAGATGGCAAGAAGAAGGACTTCCACAAGAAGAAGACGAGTGAAAAGGCATACATCGTCGGTGATTGACTGACGAACATTGATTCATCTAGTGGCTCATCCAATGATGATAGTGACAACGAGAAGGTGGACGCAATTATTATTGACTCTTCATCATCTTCACCGCCACCATCATCATCATCCTCTACACACCTATGTCTTATGGCCAAGGGTGAACGCAAGGTATCAAATGATGATGATAGTAATGGTGATGAACTTACTAGTAATGATGATAGCGATAGTGATGATGATGAATATGAATCACCTTCTTAAGATGATCTTGCTAGATTGCTAAAACAATACACTAAGATCATTATAAAGACTAGAGCTAAGAATGAAAAGCTAGAAGCTAAGAATGATTCACTTTTAGCAAAATGTGATATGGCAGAAAAGACTAGTATTGAGCTTAGAGAAGCAAATGATGTTATATCATCCAAACTCAAGGAGCTCAAATCTTCTAAAAAAGAGCTTAGAGATAAACATGATAAACTTGAGAGGATACACAATGAGCTCATCACTAGCCATAACAAGCTAAAATAAGAATTATGCTCACTTTATTCTGGTCAAGTCTACCTATCACCCTCATAATTATGCTGATATCTATTTTCAACAAGTGGTACGTCTCCATGGTGTACCCAAATCTATTGTGTTAGATAGAGGACCGCAATTCACGGCTCACTTTTGGGAGTGCTTACATCAGAATCTTAGCACTCATCTAATTCGCAGTTCTGCTTATCATCCGCAAACATTAGGACAGACTGAGCGTGTTAATCAAATTCTTGAAGACATGCTTAGAGCTTGTCTTATCTCTTGCAAAGGCTCTTGGGAGGAATGGTTGCCTCTCGCTGAATTCTCTTATAACAACAGTTATCAAGAGAGTATCAAAATGGCTCCTTTTAAAGCTCTTTATGGCCACAAGTGTAGGACTCCTTTCAACTAGGTGGAACCCGGAGAAAGAAGATTCTATGGTATTGATTTTGTAAAAGAAGTCGAAGAGCAAGTCCAAACTATATAGAAAAATATGACTGCCGCTCAGGCTAGACAAAAGAGCTACGCTGATAAGAGAAGAAAACCTATTGAGTTTGAAGTAGGTGACCATGTTTATCTAAAGGTATCCCCTATAAAAGGAGTAAAACGGTTTGGAATCAAAAGGAAGCTTGAGCCTCGATATGTTGGACCTTACCGCATTATCAAGAAAAGTGGAAGAGTAGCCTATAAACTCGATCTACCACGTGAAATGGGAGCTATATTCCCGATATTCCATGTGTCTCAGCTGAAGAAGTGTCTCCGTATTCCCGAGGAAAGAATAGCAACGAGGAGAATCAACTTGAAATCTGATCTTTCTTATGAGGAGAAGCCCGTGCGAGTCCTGGATACTCAAGAAAGGGTGACTCAAAGGCGAGTAGTTAAGTTATACAAGGTAGTTTGGAGTAATCATAGTGATCAGGATACAACATGGGAGCGGGAAGATTATTTAAAGGAAAATTACCCAGCTTTCTATACTGATTGGTACGCTTTCCAAATCTCGGGATGAGATTTTTTTTCTAAGGGAGAGGGCTGTAACACCCTAGGTGTTTGGCTTCCACAAAATTTCAATTCATTTCATAAACATGTGCATCGTCTATCTCATCATGCCATTGTCACTGAAACATGCATATGCAACATTCGCAATTATGTTTGTTTTATACTTGATTGCTTGTGAATGGTAGTAGTGAAACATGTGAATGCAACATGAGTTTCTCATACCTTGAAACATGGCAACATGGTAGTAATATGACAAGTTTAAAATTGCAACCAAGTCATGAAACATGTGAAACATGGAATTGCAACATTAGAGTGAAATTGATTGTTTTGGTTGCTTCATCACATGTGATCATTAGAAGTTGGGGTAGCACTTGTGTAGAGTGGTTAATCATGGTCTAATACACCTTAACTACACTTATGGTAATTGATGGGACATTGTTTATGTGGATCAAAATGACAAAAATACCCTCTAGTGGAGGTTTGACTTAGAATGACTTATAAAGTGCCACTATTTGACTAATTCAAAAGACCAACCTAGAGACCTTTCATGGCTATGCACCCTTTACCAAAGTTGTAGCCAATTTATCAAGGAACAAAAGTTGTTTTATGATCAACTCATGAAAATGGCTAGAACATGTTCAAACAAGGCCCACAAGTCATATTTCCCTGCTGATTTCATACTTAGAAATTTTGCTAAGTCATAAGTCCAGTTTCAGTTGGATCAAGCCAACTTTGGCTTGATGTAACTTCTGATCCATGGCGAATTAGACAATGATCCTTGAATAGAAGTTGGAGATGGAAGGTAGGCCTACAATTTTCATGTACACAGTTTTTGCGATGGATCAACGGTTTAGCCGTTTTAACGCGTCGAAGTTGCCCTGTCAGGCTGATCGCGTTAACTGAATGCGAGCTGCAGTAATTGACAACATTCAGAAAACGAGCGCTGCATGGGTGACACTCGTCGCCGGTCTCCTGCTCGCACTGCCATGCACCGCGGACGCCCTGGCATGGCTGGCCATGACTTGAGCACCCCCTCGCGCCTATCAACCACTCGCCAGTTCAATTTCCATTTCCTCGGCTTCCTTCGCTCGCCCGTAGCTCCGCAGCAACCGCCGCAGCGACTTCAACGAGCTCATGCTTGCTCGCCATTACAAAAACACATCGGCCAGCTCGTCCCTAGCTTCACCGTGATCTCCTCTACCTCCTCCACCTTTCAATCGTGTCGTTTGAGGCTTGGTAAGGGCGTATTCGCCATTTCCTCCACCGCCGCCATGGCAGGACCTCGCCGGAGTTGGCGCTCCACACGGCCAATTGCCACCGCGGCCTTCCCATCCCCTCCACTTTGCTTGGTTAGCTTGGTAGTGAACTCTAGAAGCTCGTACCGAGCTTAGCCGCACCCTACGGGGTCGGGCCTCGCCGGAGCCGGCCAAACCGTGGTCATGCACCGCCATGGCTGTCGCCACTCCCTCTAGCCGCTGCAATCATTATAATAGATGGTTCCACTAGGTGCGCACGAGTGAGGTGAACACATTGGCACTGATGGCCTCGCCGGAGCTGTCACCGGCGATGAGTTACGCCGTCGTCCCTTCTTCCTCCCCTGTCTGTCTCACTGACTCGCGGGACCCGCTCATCAGTCGCCGAGCTGAGGCGGGAGCCTGACCTAGGCCACGCTGCTTCTGGGCCGCGCTGGCATTTGCTGGCGCATGTGTTGTGGGCCGCCGTGTTCTTTCGGGCTGGCCCAGCAGTAGGGTTAGGGTTTCAAATTTGTTTTGTTTTATTCTTTTTCACAGATTTGAGTACATATTCAAAAATGTGTATCTCCTAGTTGGTAGATCCAAATGATGTGGTTCCAATTTTATTGAGTTCCTGGTAATGTCTAGTTTATATTAAAAATATAATTTATGCCATGTTCTGTTATGAAAAATGGAGTTGCTAATTATCTCTTTTAATCATGTGGAAAATAGGGGTAATTATATCTTTTCTGTGTAGCTCCTAATGGCATGAAATTTTTATGGTGTACTGCTCATATCATGAGCAGCCTATAGTTAAATTTTCATACATTTTGGACACTGTTTGTAGGAGTTAGGAAATTCTCTTGTTTGCATGGATCGACTTGTGTGAATTTTCATAATTTTTCTATAGATCCAGTAAAGGTAAAATTTGGTGAGTGCTATTCTTATGCTAGAATGATACTAGGAAAAATGAGAAATCTATTGCTTGACACTTTTCAATAGGGTTTCCTAATTATGCTAGAAATAGCCCTGCCATCTGTTATTTTTGATACAGCAAGTTCTGCTTGTCCAATTGCTTTGAAATTTTTATGGTAGTCTATGTGAAGCATGAGATAGCTACTATAATTTTTGTAGATTTTTCTGAATAGTTTTACTATATATTGCTTTAATCACCTAATTAACTAAATAAATTAGAAAAGGGCATTAAATAATCTAATTAGAAGTTGACACTATACTTTCTGATGTTCCTCTGGTATGTGCAACAAGTTGGTAAACTTGGTTTGGTCCAATTATGCTTTTGCATCATCACTAAATAATTAATTTAGTAAACCTGTCATTTCTGGACAGATTCTAGGTTTACTTGAATTCGATTTGGTTAACGTAAGAATCATGCTTCGATGTTTACAAATGATTTGTAGAGAATTTCATAAGCTTTCTAGAATGTCCTCTTGCAAGTCATTTGGATTTGTAGAATTCTTGTTGTGATTGAATTAAGGAACTGCTCGTTTGCATATAAAACTTTGACTGTTAATTTAAGTATGCCTTTACTATTCCTAAGCTTGTGGTAATATTCCTAGGTGTTAGGCCTTTAACTGAAGATGAGCATCTTTATCTTAGGTTATGTAAGTTAGGTAAGTTGATCTTGTTCTTCAAGTTAAGTTAGATACATGTTTTAAAGTGATTTGAATAGAGCTATTCTTAATCGGTAAACGAGTGTCCAGTGATGTTTTCGTTAAAACACTTACTGTGATCCATTCATCATGAGCATTATGTCATTCCTTATGTATCCATGATATTTATCTTGTGCATCGGCATGCAATAGGTGTACCGGAAGGTGTGACACTGCTGGAATTCGAGGAACTGAGCGGGGAGCAGCAGCAGCCAACACCGAAGGTTCAGGAGGTGTAGCCCTCGGGAGAAGTGCCAGACAAGGTCGCCGTTGAGTGCCCGAAGCACCATCCGTGCAACTTTGTGAAAGGCAAGCCCCGGAGCATATTAAGCCTCCTAATTTTCGAAATGCAGTTAAAGTATTATTGTTACATATATATATATATTGTTGCATTAAGTTTAGGTGTTGGATGCAAACACTTGCTGCATTGGTTATCCAATCCTTGTCCAGATATTGATACCCTGAATCCTATGTAGCTTTGGTTCGTATATTGCTTAGCCCTGCTTAAACGTGGTAGAAGTCAGGTGATTTCCTGTCACCTACGCGATATAGGAGTATACATATGGCACGGTTGGCTATAATTGCTATCGTGAAAAAGAACCTGTCTTAACTTGAAATGAAGATCGGACGGAGGCTTGTCAATTTGCAGTGACTCTGTCTGTGTCGTTTAAGGACTGAATCTTGGAGTTGTTCCTATTCATGTTGAACGCATGCCTCTCTCTTAGTTGGCCGTGTCCGATGACCGACCATGAAGCCGAGTAGCTCACCTTAGGCCGGGAGTCGATAAGTATAAAGTGCGCCTCGGAAGGGAGCCGTAGGCATGAGTCCAAGGGCAGGTAATTTAAAAGTCCTGATCGTCCTGGCAGAAGGGTAATCCCTGAGAGTGTTGGCGCTGATCGAACCTACGAATTTAGTTCCTGAGTTGTCCCAAAGGTGACCCATAGCTACCCTTGCAAAGTATGCCAGGGTGAGAGTTAGGAATACCCCCTCAGCTGAGTTGTAATTCGATTCGAGTCGCTGTCTCTCCTGGTTAGTGAGAACTTGATGGGCTTATCTCTAAAGTAGATACACTAAATAACATAATGGTTCGGAAATGATGATATGATAATGACAGCCTTATTATACCTGCTATGGTTAATACTGTTTGCTCCTAATAAGTGAGTGCTCTAGTACAAGTGCAAATCTAGTGGACAGGTAAATAATGAGAAACTTGATGTGAAGTTTAAATTGGTTACTATGTTCATAAGCTCTTTTATGCAACTGTGTCCAGCTAGCCCACCTCATAAGCCTTGCATGACCCTTGGTGTCTTTTATTTCTGGTTTTGACGGGTAAGTCTAGCTGAGTACCTTCTTGTACTCAGGGTTTATCTCCCACCTGTTGCAGATGACTAGTTCTACTTTGGTTGCTGCAAGTATTGCCTTCTCCCGGCTGGGGATGAAGACTAGACCATTGGGCACGGTCTCTCCTAGTTCTCGTACCTAAAGATGCTTTTGTGGGACATGACTAAGATCTAGCAATGTATTTGAAACTATGAAGTTATGTACTAAACTTTGTTGCTTCCGCAAATTTGAACTTGGTTTGTAATATTTTATTTGAACTCTGATGGATGTAATCCAAATGCTACTTGTGAAATGTTGTAATGAATGATGTGTTGTGTTGAATCACTATGGTCTTGGTTTGTATGTCGAGAGTTGGTTGAAATCCTTCATGATTTTCGGACTATCGGGATTATGGGAGCTTAAGTATAGGAATTTGATCACTTCGGTGATTGTTTTTGTACTTACGTTCTTATGATTTGGTCGGTTCTGTTACAAGGAATAAGACAAGACTAGTTACAAAGGGGTTCTCTCAAGTTGAAGGATTGGATTTTGGAGAGACATTTGCACCGGTTGCAAGACTAGAAGCCATTCGTATCCTCCTTGCATATGCATCACATCATGAAATGAAACTATATCAAATGGATATGAAAAGTGCATTTTTAAATGGCTTTGTTAATGAACTAGTCTATATTGATCAATCTCTCGGGTTGGAAGACCCTAGATATCCTAATCATGTTTATAGGTTATCCAAGGCATTATATGGGCTTAAGCAAGCCCCAAGAGCTTGATATGAGCGCCTTCGGGACTTCCTCATTGAGAAGGGTTTCACCATCGGGAAGGTCGACACCACACTATTCACCAAGAAGCTTGATGGGCATATCTTCATTTGTCAAGTATATGTTGATGATATCATCTTTGGATCATCAAATGAAGATTCTTGCAAAGAGTTTGGTGAATTGATGTCAAAGGAGTTCGAAATGTCAATGATTGGAGAATTTACATTCTTTCTTGGTTTTCAAGTCAAACAAATAAGAGAAGGGATTTTCATCTCTCAAGAGAAATATACAAATGATCTTCTTAAGAGATTCAAGATGAATGAATGTAAGCCAATCAAGATACCAATACCAACTAATGGACATCTCGACCTAGATGAGAGAGGTAACATGGTTGATCAAACTATCTACCGCTCTATGATTGGTAGCTTATTATATTTAACCACATCTAGGCCCAACATCATGTTTAGTGTGTGTATGTGTGCTAGATTTCAAGCTAATTCTAAGGAAACTCATTTGATTACCGTAAAAAGAATCCTTAGGTATCTTAAGCACACACCAAGCATTGGCCTTTTGTATCCCAAAGGAGCTATATTTGAATTAGTTGGCTATTCTGATTTGGATTATGTCAGTTGCAAAGTTGATAGAAAAAGCATATTCGGAGGGTGCCATTTACTTGGTAGATCACTTGTGTCTTGGACCTCCAAGAAATAAAATAGTGTGGCCTTGTCCACCGCCGAAGCGGAATACATTGCCGCGGGTGCTTGTTGTGCACAAATACTTTACACGAAGCAAACTTTGCTAGACTATGGTGTAGTTCTAGAAAAAGTACCTCTTTTGTGTGACAATGAAAGTGCCATAAAACTTGCAAAAAATTCAGTTCAACACTCTCGCACCAAGCACATAGATATCCGCCATCACTTTCTTAGAGATCATATTGTTAAAAATGATATATCATTAGAAGGTGTAAGGACCGAGGATCAACTGGCAGATATCTTCACTAAACCGCTAGATGAGGCGATTTTTTGTCAATTGCGGAATGAGCTCAATGTTCTTGATTTTAGTAACTTCACTAGAAGATAAGCTTGTATTGTCCCTTGCATTACATTGTAATATACAACATGTTTAATTTTTAGTAATGCATATAGGGCTTGTCTAACATGGTTAAGACAACCGCCGTAAAGCGTGTGAAGAAGCATAACCTTGGATCAAACTTGATAAGCAACTAGATTTACTTTCAAGTATTGCATTGCATATGCATGAATGTTGCTTTGTCGTTTATCTTAAATTGTCCTCTTATTGCCTATTTTCTTAAAAAATTATAGCCTAAGGCAAAATATTTTAAAAAACTTGAGGGTTTGAGAGAGATCACTCATATCAGTCCCAATTGGTGTTTATTTGGATCTTAATAGAGTTGGGACTTGATTGGGAACATGCAGCACGAAGGACTTTGAAGATTTGCTGAAAAAAGGGTGACCAGACGCTGCACCGGACTCTGATGTCCAACGTTCGGTCAGTTCATAGGAGGTGAACTGCTATTGAGAAGGAGTGACCGGACGTTGAAATAGTGTTCTTCTAGCGTCCGGTCAGATGGCGATCCAGTGTCCGGTCGATGGTAGCTTGCACTAGACTCTGGCTGCGTCCGATCAGTGTTCACCGGACGTGTTCGATCACGATTCTAGGGGATTTGGACATCTCTGGAATCGACCAGATGCTAGGTGGCAGTGTCCGGTCACTGCCACCAGAGTGTCCGATCAGTAGAAAACGTGTGGGATTCAATTTCTTATCTTGTTTCCTTTTCTATCACGGTCGAGGGACCCCTTATAACCCTACAGCGCCATGACCTTGCCCTAGAACTACCAACTCTCTGCCACGCCGCCGCTCCCTATGCCACACCTATGCCCTACCCGCGTTGTGCCCGCGCCGCCGCTCCTTGTGCCCTGCCCACGCTGCTATGCTGATAGCCCACGCCGCCACAACCTACCTGTGCTACCGCACCCGAGCTGAGCCACCACCCCACTGTTTCCCTAGCACAACTCCCATGCTAGCATCGCCTCCCTGCTCTGTTTCAGCGCCACAATCCCTGTCGTTGATCCTCGTCGACCAGCAAACCCTAATCTCCAGTTGCCAACCCATTGGTTCCCCGTTCCGTTTCTCTCCTCGTCGTTTCGCTGGTTCATCAGGTAGCAAGCCCTCATTTCCAATTTCATACCTAATTGCTTGCTTCCTTGGGTTGCGTATCTCTAGATGAATAATTAAGATTATTTGTATATCCTCTATTATATCGTGCAGTGAGTCAGTGCCATTGAGGTCCTATTTGCAGTTGTTAGTCCACTTGAGGCCAAGCTCACGAGTACGGATCGAGGCCAAGCCTTGGAAGTGACAGTTGGTAGTTGATCTTCGTCAGCAGCAGTTGTTCTTTTCAGATCCATCAGATGGTTCATGTCAAGAATGTTGGAGGTGGTCCCGGTGATGAGGATCCAAGACACCCGCCTCGCTTGCCTACAGATCCAAAAGGCAAGGCGATGAAGAAACTTGCAACAAAGAAGCAAAAGTACCCAAATGTAGATATAGCTAGAGCAGCCATAGTCGCAGCAGCAGCAGAGTGTGTAGAGGAAGGAGGTGCTAGGAGTGGAGTCCAGATCATAGATCAGCTCTCTCCATCTACGAGGGCTGCACTAGAGCAGGTTGAGCGCCGTTATGGTGGTCCAGCTGGGACTGTCATGGTTGTGGGACGACAAGTTGTCTTGGATGAGAGTCAGCCTTAGGGGGTCACAGCAGGAGCCACTGCTAACAGCGTAGACTCAGGAGGGAGAGCAGGCCGTGGAGACAGAGCAAGCACCTTAGCCATAGCTTCACCGCTCTAGACGTACCCTTGTGCCAGTCACTCCGAGGTCTGAGACTCAGCGGAGGGGTTCACGTCCACCGCCTAGACCATAGGGTCTGCCCCCAGTGACCCACTTGGATTTGAGGGCTACCATGGCCAAGCAGGTTCAGCAGCTTAGATTCATGGACTTTGAGTAGTGGGTTCCACTGAGGCAGGATGAGCGTGCTTCAGAGGGTTTCTACACACCTCTGCAGGAAGATTTCTATAATGCATATCTTAACAGTGGGGCTGTATTCAGATCTCAGAGGGTGTGTAACATTGAGACTATTGTTGCAGCAGCTGGAGAGCACATTCGCCCCTACCTTTCTTACATGCTAGGGCTAATAAATTTACTTAGACGGACAGGCTTATATGTTCCATCTTGGGTCTGTCAGTCCTATACTTCTCTCTAGATTGACCCACAGCATAGATTCATACACTTTGCATTCAGTGATAGAGATTACAGGCTGACTAGCACTAGGGTCAAAGAGATACTCAAGCTTCAAGAACAGTCTGTCCAGCTACATGAGGTTTGCTATGGACAGACAACGCCCCCAGACGCCCTCATGGTAGTATGGTGCCCCCTACAGATCTAGTCCACCACTACTTCATAGAGTCACTCAGCGAGGGGTCTAGCAGGACACCCAGTGATCTCACTCCCAGTGCTAGAGTGCTTGATGCCATTATGAGGAGGACACTGCTTCTGAGGATGGGGTATCGCAAGGGCTTGACTCACATACAGTTATGGTTACTAAACTATCTGATGTAGTAGATAGTGTTTGATATTTGGGATCTTCTTCTATTAAAGATGGAGGATACTATTGCAGAGGAGTTCAGGGGTCACAGGTAGCTGCCATATGCTCACTGGATTACATTTTTGATCCACAGGACAGTTACTTTGAGGCCACCAGAGATGCTGGCAGAGTACAGTGGTGCCACTATAGAGTTCCCTGCTTACAATATGACTCAGATGATTCGACATAGTGTAGTGAGGACACCTAGCCAGCCGAGCCAATGACCAGAGGTACCAGAGACTGTAGCTCAGTAGGATGAGACTATCAAGGGTATAGCAGCCATAGAGGAGGAGTAGCTTGATGCTCAGTAGGAGGGGATGGTCGAGAGCGGCCCTAGTGACATCTCAGATGAGGACTACCAGGATATTCCTCAGATGCCTCTACATTGACATGACTACAAGGCCGGTAGCTCCAGTTCAGCTCCACCTGTACTGTAGACAGACCCCACTCTACTTGCCATACTTGAGCGGATGAGGCAGGACCAGGCTCACTAGGCTCAGGAGACCGCTGCTATGTTTGCATAGTTTTAGACTTGGCAGGATGAGTTTTAGCGGCAGCAGCAGGCCATACAGCAGTAACAGCAGGCCATGCATCAACAGTAGCTCTTCATGCAGCAGCAGCTCCTTAGATTTATGCAGCATGTAGTGACAGCTATTGGGGTTCTACCACAACAGCCTTCACCCCAACTTGGTCAGCCTACCACCACTTCTATGACTCTAGCTTTACAGCCTAGTGGACTTTAGAGTCAGGGACAACCACCAGCATAGTTTGCTTCACCTATAGAGCAGGTGTGAAAGCTCTAGTTTGGTTTTGATAAATTGATGAAACCTTAAGTGCTAACCTAGTTTATCAAGTGATCATGACATAGGTAGCACATTCCAAGTGGTGATGCAAATGAAGATCATGACATGATGATGGTGATGCCACGGTGATGATCAAGTGCTTGGACTTGAAAAGAAGAAAGAGAAAAACAAAAGGCTCAAGGCAAAGGTATAAATGGTTGGAGCTATTTTGTTTTGGTGATTATGACACTTAGAGAGTATGATCACATTTATGTTTGATAGCCATACTATTAAGAGGGGTGAAACTCGTATCGAAATGCGGTTATCAAAGTGCCAATAGATGCTCTAACTCATTGCATATGCATTTAGGATCTAGTGGAGTGCTAACACCCTTGAAAATGTTTGTGAAACTATGCTAACACATGTGCACAAGGTGATACACTTGGTGGTTGGCACATTTGAGCAAGGGTTAGGAACTTCACCGATGCCCTAGATAGAAAAGACGGAGGTCACTATAAGTGATCGGACGCTGGTCTCTGTAGGACCGACGCATCCGGTCAATAGTAGCTGAAGAAGTGTAGCGTCGGCCATCGACCGGACGCTGGAGCTAAAATGATCGGACACTGGCTAGCTGCGTCCAGTCACACTGACATGGTCATGCATAGAGGAGTCACTGAGTGACCGGACGCTAGGTGTGTCTAGTCGAGCATGACCGGACGCGTCTGGTCGAAGAAATTCGTTTCTAGAACCTTACTAGAAACGATCGGACGCTGGAGGCTCAGCGTCCGGTCACTTATGCCACAGCGTCTGGTCGACTGTTGACTATTGAGATCGGGTGAACAGTATTCAAAGAGAGGGGACACGTGGCGTGTATCACGTGACCGGACACTGAGGGCCAGCGTCCGATCAATTTGACCGGAGCGTTCGGTCACCCCGAGTTATGCCCAGTGAAGGGGTATAACGACTCTATTTCGTGCAGGCTTCTATTTAAGCCCCACAGCTAGCTCAAGCTCACTCTCTTGGCCATTTACAATGACATAGCAATCTTATGAGCTTAGCCAAAGCCCTCCCACTCATCTCCATCATAGATTCATCATCTTTGTGAGATTAAGAGAGAATCCAAGTGTATTGCTTGAGTGTTTGCATCTAGAGGCACTTGGTGTTCGTGTTTCACTACGGGTTTCGCTTGTTACTCTTTGTGGTTGCCACCACCTAGATGGCTTGGAGCAGCGAGGATCATCGAGCGGAGAGTGGTGATTATCTCCGGCTCCGATCGTGGTGATTGTGAGGGGTTCTTGACCTTTCCCCGACTGAGAGCCAAAAGGTACTTTAGTAAATTGCTTGTGGCTTGTGTGATCCTCATCTTGTGTTGGTTGTGTGGCACCCTATTAAGGGTTTGGCGTGTGATGTCAATTAGCGTGTGAACTTCTAAGTGAGTAAATCGTCACAACGAGGACTAGCTTACTGGCAAGCAAGTGAACCTTGGTAAAAAATCATTGTGTCATCATTTGATTCTGAGGTGATTGGTCTTTATTGGTATTTATTCTTGTGATTGATTGGTCCACTCCTTGACTCGGTGGTATAACTATTTTACTCACTCTCTTTACATTACCGCAGACTAGTTATCAAGCTCTTTAGTGTAGCTAGTTGTGAGAGCTTGTTAGTTTGGTTAGTGTGGCTCTTTAGTTAGCTTTTGAGGGCGCACTAACTTAGTATAGTGACATAGTTATTGTGGGGATAGAAACTACATAAACTAGAATTGTGATAGGTGGCTTGCATTTTTAGTAGGCTAGCGCAACTCTCGCTTCGCCTCATAATTATCTAACCGGTTTGTTAAGTGTTGTTGTAGAATTTTTAATAGGCTATTTACCCTCCTCTAGCCATTAGGATCTTTCAAGGTGTCCCAGTGGTTTGCTTCGCCTGTGTTAGTCCCACAGTTCACACCTCTACCGACGGGTTTCACACCGGCTCAGACTTTCTCGCTATTAGTGCCGGACACTTCAGTCTCTAGGAGTCTTGGAGTGACTTTTAGTGAGTTGACAAGGCAGTCTACTCCACCATATTTGCATGTCCTAGGTTCTTCTATAGTTGCACCTATTACCGAGACTACAGAGACGCTCTCTTCCTTAGTGGCATCATCAGAGCCGGTTGCTCTAGTCATACCTACACAGTCTACAGTAGCTCCAGTTGTTGATCTGACCCAGACCGCTTCAGCGTCGCTTCTAGCTACAGAGGGTCAGACTGCTCAGAGCTCTGGTTCAGATGATGATGGCACTCAGTTCTAGCTTGCTCCTCGTACCTCAGCGCCCGACTCATCTGTTGTAGCCCCACCGACCGACCCTTAGGTTTTGGTGTTTGACGCCAAAGGGGGAGAGGGATCGAGTATGTTAGTCTTAGGGGGAGCTTAGTTTATCTATTAGACTATTTATTACATTTGGAGTTTTATGTGTGATACACTATTATGCATTCGTATGTTTACTTTTATGCATCAAACTATATTTATGTGATAGTGATATCTACGTGACCGTGATATATGACATGTGTGCTCTCTACTTTGAATTATTTATATGTCATATCACTTGTGCTATGCTCATTTTCTTTGCTTCCGCATTTCACTCCGATACAAATGAGCTTTATTACGTGTACTCATGCTTATTTCATATCTTTTGAGTATATCATGTTGGCTTGGGTCATATAAGCTTGCCTAACTCTTTTGTTCTTATTGTCAAAAGCTTATATGAGCCAAGCATGTTAAAAACATCAACTCTTTTACATACTTGAGGCGGTTTGTCATCAATCACCAAAAAGGGGGAGATTGAAAGCATCTAGGCTCCTAGTTGGGTTTTGGTGATTAATGACAATACATGATTACTATAACTAACGTGTGTTTTGCAGAGGTAATTAAGTTAGGTCATGGTAATGGAGATCAATTGGGCTATCATGGTGGTCATGCCCCTACGATGGAAATCATTTTGGTTTTCAAAGGATGGACGACAAGGTTAAGGATGGACTAGTTCTAAGTATCGTTTGGTGTTGAAGAGACACTTAGAGTAGTTTATGACTTTATTTTTCCTTTGGCCATACTATTAAGGGGGGTATGAATGGGTAGCTTGACCTAGGTGAGTCTAGTGGGTTAGGTGTGGTGCACACTTGCTAAACCTAGCACTAGGTAGCTCCTAAAATGTCCTTAGATCCGTTGGAGCAAACTTCATTCACATACGTTCGAAAGTTGGATTCACGTACGTTCGAAAGTTAGAACTAAATGGAGGATCAAATACTGACCGGACGCTAGCTTCGGTGTGATCGGACGCTAGCGCAGAGTCTGATCAATTAATTTGATCAAGGTGAAGTCGTCTAGAAGTGACCGAATGCTAAGAGGTGAAGTGACCGAACGCTGAGGGCCAGCGTCCGGTTGACTCTAGTAACTTAGTAAGGTTCTAGAGAGGGAAAATCATGACCGGACGCATCCGGTCAGTGCTGACCGGATGCTGGCCAGCGTCAGGTCACACTTTAAACACTGGAGTTCAGGGTGAACTGACTGGCGCGTTCGGTCACCCTGCAGAGGCACATAACGATTTGTTTTTTAGCCCATGTTATAAATACTTTCTCCAGTCGTGTGTGGGGGTACTTTTGCTTATTTCAATAGCTGAGAAACATCTTTGAGAGTGCCAACAAGAGCAAGGTCCTAGTGAGGTGATTGAGATTTGAGAATCCCAAAGAGAGCCCTCATTAGTAAGATCACGAGTAGCAAAGTGTGTATCCACCCTTCTCTTTAGACTTATTGTGGTCAAGTGAGAGTTCATGCTTGTTACTCTTGGTGATCATCATCATCTAGATGGCTTGGTGGTGATTGGAAGCTTGGTGATTATTCGATGAAGCTTGTGGATGACCAACTCAAGTTGTGAGCGTTTGTGGGTGATTCACCGTGATAGAGTGTTGAAGAATCAACCTGTAGAGAGCACTTGATCCTTGCGCGGATCAAGGGGGAGCTACACCCATGCACGGGTGCTCCAACAAGGACTAGTGGAGAGTGGTGACTCTCCGATATCTCAGCAAAACATCACAGCGTTCCTCCTTCTCTCATTACTTTGAACATTTACTTTGAGCAATTGAAAGGTCCTAATATGGCTAGAGGGGGGGTGAATAGCCTATTTAAAAATCTACAAATCAACTAGAGCAATTTGATTAGTATGACAAATAGTATAATGCAAACTTGCTCTAGCTCTACAAGGGTTGCAAGCCACCTATCCAACAATTCTAGTTGCAATGATTACTTAGGCACACAAACTTGCTATGTAATTACTCACTAAGAGCTCTCAACCTTGCTACTCTAAAGAGCTCAACTAGATGAATATAAATAATAAAGCAAGCTCTCAATTCTAATTACACTAAAGAGCTTGTGTTAACTAGTTTGCAAGAATATAAATAAGTGAGTAGAGTGATTTATACCGACGTGTAGGGGATGAACCAATCACAAGATGAATATATATAGCCAATCACCGGGAGAATGCCAAAGACAAGAGACAATCGATTTTCTCCCGAGGTTCACGTACTTACCAACACGCTACGTCCCCGTTGTGTCGACCAACACTTGGTGGTTCGGCGGCTAAGAGGTGTTTCACAAACCTCGTCCATACGATTGGACACCGCAAGAACCGACCCACAAGTGAGGTAACTCAATGACACGAGCAATTTACTAGAGTTACCTTTCGGCGCTCCGCCGGGGAAGGTACAACTCCCCTCACAATCACCGAAGGCGGCCACGAACAATCACCAACTCATGCCGATCCTTCACCGCTGCTCCAACCGTCTAGGTGGTGGCAACCACCAAGAGAAACAAGCGAAATCCGCAGCGCAACACGAATACCAAGTGCCTCTAGATGCAATCACTCAAGCAATGCACTTGGATTCTCTCCCAATCTCACAATGATGATGGATCAATGATGGAGATGAGTGGGAGAACTTTGGCTAAGCTCACAAGGTTGTTATGTCAATGAAAATGTGCAAGGGTTATCCTTTGAGCCGGCCATGGGGCTATAAATAGAGCCCCCATCAAATAGAGCCGTTATACCCCTTCACTGGGCAAAACGGGCTCTGACCAGACGCTCCGGTCATACTGATCGGACACTGGCCCTCAGCGTTCGGTCGCCCGATGGACGCCACGCGTCATCGGCTTCAAACGCTGTTCGTCAGATTTCAACGGCTACGAAGCTGACTGGATGCTTCGGTAAAACTGACCGAACGCTGAAGCCCCAGCGTCCGGTCGTTTCCAGTAAGCTCCCCGAGGCATGTTTTTTCGACCGGACATGTCCGGTCCATCTTGACCGGACGCAGACCAGCGTCCGGTGCTCAACCCCAGTGACTATGCAGACCCGTCAGTTTGACCGGACGCAGAAACCAGCGTCCGGTGCATCTCAGGTCCAGCGTCCGGTGCAACACCGAAACTGGCGACCTCTCTGCTAGCACGACCGGACGCAGCCTTTCAGCGTCTGGTCGCTGAGTGACCCAGCGTCCGGTCAGTAGACCGACGCCAGCATCATTTCGACCAACTCCATTTCAACTCTAACTTCTTCACCCTTTCTCAAGTGTGCCAACCACCAAGAATTTTGCGTCCGGCGCAATAGAAAATAGACATTTCATTTTTCCAAAAGCGCCGAATCCCGCCGAGCTTGCGAGGCGGGAGGGAGAGAGGGACCCAAACCCATCTCAACCCTGCAAACACCTTGTGCACATGTGTTAGCGTATTTTCACAAATATTTTCAAGGGTGTTAGCACTCCACTAGATCCTAAATGCATATGCAATGAGTTAGAGCATCTAGTGGCACTTTGATAACCGCATTCCGATACGAGTTTCACTCCTTTTAATAGTACGGCTATCTATCCTAAATGTGATCACACTCACTAAGTATCTTGATCACTAAAACAACATGGCTCCTACATTTTATACTTTTGCCTTGAGCCTTTTGTTTTTCTCTTTCTTCTTTTCCAAGTTCAAGCATTTGATCATCACCATGCTATCACCTTTGTCATGATCTTCGTCATTGCTTCATCACTTGGAGTAGTGCTACCTATCTCATAATCACTTTGATAAACTAGGTTAGCACTTAGGGTTTCATCAATTAACCAAAACCAAACAAGAGCTTTCAGCAATTCAATACGTGTCTTTACATTCATAGAATTGCCATGCTAGAGTAGGATTGGAACTTAGGTTGCAAGACTTTTTATGCGATAGAACTTTAGAAACACTTTCTAGGCACAAGGGGTTAATTGGCCTAACAATATGATTTAATTATTGCAAAGAAATTTAGAATTAGCCTAATTCATCTCCCTCTTGGGCATCTTGATCCTTTCAAACAGAACTACAATGGTTATTATTGCATATGCCAAATGGCCTCAGTTCATTCAGAATAGAAGAAGGGACCATATACATCTAATGGTTCTCATCATTGCATGTGCCAAATGCCTCAATTAAAAAAAAAAGTACAATAGAAAGATCATAAAAGAGTGATAATCATCATTACTTATTCCCATATACCTTAGTTTAGAAAAGAAAATAGACAGATGGATGGTAATCATCACTGCATATTCCCAAATGTCATAGCTCAATGAAAATTTATAGTCATTATATAAATTGGAGCCATTGTAAGCTTACCAAATAGGTATGCATACATAGCTACAACCAACAACTATGGTAAGCTTTGATTCCAACACCATTGGAACTAAATAGTATTGAGTTCAATAACAGAAAAATAGGTATGGACATATATATTTCTTATCTTGTAGGTCATCCATGAGAGGTGAAGTGAATGATGTCTGATGCCTTGACTTCAATAGTAGCTCGCAACTAAAGAGATATGGAACTATTTTAGACTAAAAAATCTGTCATGACCCGTAAGCTATCTGGAAACAAATGTATAACTAATCAATATGTAGAAGTGTGGGTATTTTTTGAAGGATGAAATATAGTAATCAGAGACGTAATAGCATGTTAAAATGCAGTAAACTATTAGTTTGTTTAATAGTACATGAAAACAATTTGATTGTCTATACTTGTATAGCTCTTTGAATTTGTAATTTGAAAACAATTTAGCTGTACAATTTCTAGCCTGCGAAAAACATGATAAATTCAACAGCAAGAAAGTCTATATACTTGTATAACGAGTGAAAATTAGCTAGCGTATCTCATCTTGTTTCCTAATCCTATTTGCATTTGCTAATCAAATTGAGAAGCAGAAGGGCTAGGAAGATTCTGACTATATTAGATTACAACACACAAAGGAAAGGGAATAGCAAGGTTCTTAGTAATGGATATATAGCATGTTGTATGATCCTCAAAACATTAGAGAGGAAAAGAATTTTTACCTTGAACTGCAAGAATTGCAGCCGTAAGATCACATGAAGCAGGAGGTGCCAGTGCGTCGCGCCAGCTCATCGGCGACCGCGATTCAAGCCTGCTCTAGTGACCCTGCAAGCGAAGAGTGGAGTGGAGAGCAGGGGTGGGGATGGCGGTTTGGCGGAGGAGGCGGAGGGGAGAGGGGACGAGCGTCGCTCATGAAGCTTCGTGATGGCTCCGGTAAAGACATGGATTGATGGTTGATTTTAGTAAAGTTCGAGGGGTTTTTTGAAAACAAAACTGAGAGGAGGCCTAGACCGCGGGTTGATTCGACAAAAGTTTGAGGTTTGTTTTGCAAAAAGATCGGGGCTCGCACGATCTAGACCGTCTGCACGACCGATCCGATGGTCGGAAAAAGCGAGCGACGTAGCCACGCTGCCTGGCCCTCTTTTGGTAGCAAGATTCATATGGTAAGATGCATGTATATGAGAACGTACCGTACGTAGATTGTTGTTTTACTTTGCTCATAAAAAAATAAAATAAAATAAATTAAAGCAAAGCCCAGCCCCAGCCTCAGCCAGCCCAAACCAGCTTTCCCATGGAGAAGGAAGGGAAGAAAAAAGACCCAGCCCAGTCCAGTCTAGTCTAGCCCAAACCTCAACTGACACTCCCTTGTGCCCAATTTTTTACTATTTAGCATTTTTTTCATAAGAAAATTTACGTTTAGCTTTCTGAGAGACTTAAACTCGTCTTTGAACCCTAGGGATCAGCGCCATAAGTCCTGGCGCCAAGGTAATATGTCTCGACGCTATAGATCTTGGCGTCGAGGTACCTGATCGTACACTGTAGGGAATCATAGGTGGCGTTGACGTAGCCGATACCTCGATATCAGAATACATGGCGCCAAGCTCGGCGCCATAGGTCTTGACACCGACACCGACCTCGGCATCTGGCACCGAGCATGGAGCGTGTTCCCGTGCCTAGCCTGACTGCATGTCTCCATCGGGAGCGCTGACAGTGCAATGATGGCGCCGGGGCAAGGCGATGCGACGCGACGCAACTCACACTCGCGCCAGGGAGGCAGGCACTAATGCACTATTGCACTATTGACTACCAAAACATTATAGGGTTAATGTAAAGTGCAATTTAAATACCAAAACATTATAGGGTTAATGTAAAGTGCAAAAGTGGTAAACCTGTGTTCCCTAGTATGAGTTAACTGTCCTTCAAACGAAGGACACCAGGCTAGCAAGAAGTGGCTGGTTATAGTAGGCCATCAGATCCTCTCCTAGCCGATGCTCAATCAGACCAGCTATGACCTGAAACATGTTCATTGGAAAATGTTAACACTGTTGTGAAAAATAGAGGAAATTATAAGCTGCATTTACTTGGATAATCTAATGCATCAGTAAGTTACTGATTGCAGATGAGCTGCAGTTGCAAGGTCTAATTTTGATGTTACCAACTCCCATTCTCAGCATGTAACATTACAACATATTTTAACCTCGGGAGCGCTGGCAATGCAATGATGGCGGCGGGGCAGGGCGACACGACGCAACTCACACTCGCGCCACGTCTGTATAGTAAGGGCGTGATTGGTTGCAGAGCAAGGCTTGAGCCAGGATGGCCAGGCCATGCAGGACCGAAGAAGTCGGGTTGAGCTCGCGCAGGTGGTCGTGTTTGGTTGTCTTTGTTGTTGGTTCAGTACGAGACAGGGTTGTGTTTGGTTGCATGCATGCATCAGTTTTTTTTGGTGTCTGACGCATGGGTCCATGTATCCTGAGTGAATAAAGTCATCCTGCACCATGAGGGAATGAGAAATCCAGAAGACGAAGTCGTGCGGGATGGAGGAGGGCAGATGAATGAAAGGATACAGGCGAAAGGTACGAGCAGAGCAACCAAACACGCCATATGAATAAGGTCAGACAACTAAACGGTATAAGGACGGCCTGGTTCGGCCAACCAATCATGCCCTAATAGCACCGTACTGTGCAGTGGGGTACAACCAATACACTGACGCCTCACAGGCAGCCGAGGCTAGGCCCTGAGCAGGAGCAGTTCTCTCCGCGCAACACGGATGGAGATAGAATAGTCAATAGTGCAATAGTGCATTAGTGCCTGCCCTGGCGCCATCATTGCACTGCCCGCGCTCCCGATGGAGACCTGCAGTCAGGTACTGGCGCACGCTCCATGCTCGGCGCCATCGGCGTTGAGCTCGACGTTATGTATTTTAGCGTCGAGGTATCAGTCACGTCAACATGACCAAAGATTCTCTATAGTGTACGGTTAGACACCTTGACGTTAAGATATGTGGCGTCGAGACGTGTTACCTAGACGTCAGGACTCATAGCATCGACCCTAGGGTATAAAGATAAGTTTAAGTCTTTCGGGAGCCGAACAAAAATTTTCTTGAAAAAAAAAGGCTAAATAGTAAAAAATTGGGTCCCCCGTGTCCCTCGCTTAGCCAGCCGCTCTGCCGTCGCCGACGACTCGCCGGCTGCCCGCGGCCCGCCTGCCCCACCCACCCGCACTCGCCGAATGGAAGGGCCGAGGCGGAAGAAACCACCACGCCGGCTAGGCAGCCGGCAGCCGGAGCCTGGAGGTGAGGCAACCAATACCCGGATGGTTATGGATTCCTCTATTAGCTGTACTACTGTAGTAGTCTGCTTCGATTCCCCACCGGCGCCGGCCTTCCTTCCTTGCTAGGAGAGCCACTCCTCGCTCTGCCCCCCTTGTATCCAGCCAGCTCCCTTCAAATCCATTACCTGAGTAGTTAATTAACTAATTATTTGGGTTTGCTGCTTACCTCATTCTCGTTGCTTCAAATCAAATCAATAGAACAGAATACGAGTGCAGGCAGGGTGTTCAGTTTCAATTTTGTTTTTCATCACTCATCAGCATGCTGCTGCGTTAACTTTTCGCAATCTCCGGCACGGGGACGGGGATCAGATTCAGATCACTTTATCTCTTTATTACTACTATTTATTACTACTATGCTCACCACTTTTTAGTGTACGCAATTCATTGCAAAAGGGTAGTAGTAACTTGTCTCCTCCCTCCCCAAGATCCAAGCAGATCTCGCCGACTTTGTTTTCTTCCACCACTTGCAACTGTAACTCATCTAATCCCTTACTTTCATCATTTTGTGCAGCCTGTTCTAGCATCTATCTTCTTGCCGCAGCCCCTGCTGAGCTGTGAGCTGTATGCATGGCCACCCCTGCGGCTCTTCTCCATGATGAGCTTCAAGATGCTGGTATCTTACTTCCTGGAACAACCCAGCCTCCTTACAATCTTCACAAGGGCTCCTTGCAGCTTGCTCAACATTCAGATGCTTCTCAAACAAACTCTGACTCTAGAGATGGAGAGCTTATACTGCCCAATGGGGATATTTATCGTGGCACGTTATCGGGCAACACGCCACATGGCTCAGGTTGTTATATCTGGTCCGATGGTTGTGTTTATGAGGGTGACTGGAGGAGAGGCCTCAGGCATGGGCAAGGCAAGACTCTGTGGCCGACAGGGGCCACCTACACAGGTGACTACTCCGGTGGCTACATTTATGGTCAAGGAACGTATACTGGGCTAAACAACACCACTTACAAGGGAGGCTGGAAGCTGAATCTTAATCATGGCCTTGGTTTACAGACATCCCAACGGAGACATTTTTGAAGGTTCTTGGGTGCATGGAGAAATACAAGGGCATGGCACCTATACCTGGGCAGATGGCAACACTTATGTTGCCACCATGAAAAATGGGGTCATGTCAGGCAAAGGAATCCTCACATGGAACAATGGAGATTCATTTGAAGGGAACTGGTTAGATGGTGTCATGCATGGGTATGGAGTCTACACATGGAAGGACTCTGGCTACTATGTAGGAACCTGGACAAGGGGGTTGAAGGATGGAAAAGGCACATTCTATCCAAAATGTCATGGAATTCCAGTTACCAATGAGCTATACATCGACGGTTTAAGAAACAGAGGTGTACTGCCTGGTGCTGAAAGTCAGATTCATGGTTCTCGTATCCTTCACTCCGCCTCATTTGACATGGCTGACATGATGGCTAGCAAAAATCAGGACTCTGTAGGTATTTCATCTGTTAGAAGCTTGAGTTTTGGGAAAACTCGCTCGAGAAATGTATCACTGGAAAGAAGGTGGAGCCTTGGAGCAGCCATTGAAAAATTCATTGGTCGTGAAACAAATGAAAGTTCTGCAATTGAAAGCTGTGAAAATAAGGCTGATTCCAACCTTCCTATACTGGAACGGGAATATATGCAAGGTGTTCTCATCAATGAGGTTGTGGTGGATAGAAGCTTCTCAGATCCATTAAAAAAGGTATCACGCCGCCAGAAGAAAATGGTGAAGGATATTAAGAAACCTGGGCAGACAATAATTAAAGGACATAGGAGTTATGATGTGATGCTCAGTCTGCAGCTTGGAATCAGGTAATGCATACAATGAGACACCAAGAGAACTGATATTTGAATGTCTTCACTTTCTATTTCACTCCTTATCATTGTTCTCCATTATATGTTGTTAAATGCTTGAAATAGTATTAACCCATATGCAGGGTTCCAGAATGTATATCATAAGCCACCTACTGTGCATGAACTGCATGTATATACCTCCATTTACCAAAATAGTTATGAATAATTTGTCTTTGCAGTGTCAACAAAATGCTAAGGATGCCTCTACCTTGCACAGATTAGTATCTGTCATCTAAAAGTAATTGTAGAGCATAACTGACAGGTTAGGTAACGACTTTCTGCTGGAGAACTAAGTCTTTCCATTGGGTGGTCTGTAAACCCATTACTTTTACTTAAGATTAGCAGTGCTGGAGTGAGAGGTTTACATATGGAATGCGAACTTGATAGTTGATCAGAAGTTATGGCTTCAGACATTTTTATCATAAGCTTTAACAAAGCAAGTGCTACATAATACAAAGCAGTGTCAATTATCTTGTTCATGTTTGCATGACAGAATGTAGTGGAAGAGCAAGCCAAGTGTCATGACGGTAATGCAAACCGTGACAAATGAGTGCATTTGTGGTGCTCGTCTGGAGCCAAAGATCTCCAGGAGTTCCTTGTAAGGTTGCTCACAGTGGACATTTGATCCTCTGTTCTTTTTGGTAGTCTTTTCTGGTCCCCTTCTTTGTTTGCTGGTTGATAGTCTGGTTCTGGGTGTGTTGGTTGTGTCATTGTGCGTCTTGGCCCTTGGGTGTGTTGGAGCCTTGGAGGTGGAGAGTTCTTTTCTTCCTCCCCTATGTACTTTCCCTCTCTTCTTAAGGAAATGATAACACAGATCTCCTGTGTGTTTGAGAAAAAAAAGCAGAAGAGCAATATCTTTCTGTAGTTCTTGAAGTGCAGTGCTGTTCAAAATGTGATTTTTTAGATGGAGTTCATAATAGGGAATTGGAATGATGGTTAACCGTATAGTTGGTTATAGTAAGGGCAATTAAAGCACTAAGGGAAGCTCCAAGTCTTACAGAATTTCACTGTTATTGACATTCCTTTTTTCTACAGAAACTGTTATTGACATTCTGGAGTTTGTTTCTCGATGGTATAGAAAATGTATCAGAATGTTCTAATATATTTATTATCAACAGGGCATTGTCTTATTGAAATATCCAACTGAATGATTTTGTGACCACAGAAGTTTTTAATGTGATTATACATTTATACTCAGGTATACAGTTGGAAAGATCACACCTATTCAGAGACGTGAAGTGCGAGCTTCTGATTATGGTCCCAGAGCAAGTGTCTGGATGAACTTCCCCAAAAATGGGTCACGGCTTACTCCTTCACATCATGCTGATAATTTTAAATGGAAAGACTACTGCCCAATGGTGTTCAGGTTTGTTGCGTGGTATCCCATTATCAAGGTTGTGAACCTAAGCAACTTCAGTGAAAAGAACATGAGGCTCTACAGATTATATGAGAATAACTTATAGTGATCATAACAATATAGTCTTTTGCTTAGAAAAACAATTGAAGTAACTTAGGACCATAACAATGATAATTTTTCCTTGTTTGGGCACCTGATAAGTACCTGTACTGCTTTGTATTTCAGAACTTAATAAGATCTACTTGTGTATCTGTGTAGAAATTTGAGGGAGATGTTCAAGATTGATGCAGCGGATTATATGATTTCCATTTGTGGAAGTGACGCACTTAGGGAGCTATCTTCTCCTGGAAAGAGTGGAAGTGTCTTCGTGACGAAAGCCTCTAGCACCGACGCCCTCACGGTGGACGACCTCCAGTCCGACATTTCGGTGAGTTCCTCTCTTCTCCCTCGCTCTCTCCCCTTCCTTCCCTAGAAACCTCTGCGGCTCTCAGGAACGCTCACGGCAAAAAGGAAGAGAGAAGGCGGCGGCAGATGAAGAACATGCAAAAGAACGGAACGAAAACCCTCTCCCCTCTCCTACTTAAGGAAAAGGGAACAGCGGTTAGGGAAGGACGCGCCGATCGGGGAAGCCGGAACGACGGAGCGAGAATTTCTCTCTTTTCCATTTAATGCAGATAAGACGTGCCATGACTGATGAGACGTACTCTGTCCGACGGAACGGCTCCTGATCAGAAGGGACGTGGCCTGGCCATGGCCCACCACTACCACACGACGGGCACAGGAACCGAAGCGCCACCGCACGGGGGCGGCTCCCCGCTTCCCCAGGCCAGACCTAGAAGAGCCCAAATGACAGGTAAGGATAGACACCGAATGACAGGTAAGGAAGCGAAGGGGCGCCCCCTGTAGGCCATGCTGACTCCGTCACGAACGACGAGCACGGGTCCCGGTCGGACATTTCCGACTGAAGCTCTCCGAACCCCGTCACTCAGGTCGTCAAGGTTCCGGTCGGACATTTCCGACCGAAGGTTTCCAAAACCCCGTCACTCAGGCCATCAAGGTCCCGGTCGAACTTTTTCGACTGAAGCTCTCCGAACCTCGTCACTTAAGCCATCAAGGTGAGCAATACCGAACCCCTCTATTTCCTTATAAATCATTTCATACATCTATACGCGCATCTCATTCCATACGCCCGCGCCTCCCGGACGATTCAGGACCTGAACCGCCCGGGGGCTCGGGAACTAAGCATCGCACGTGCAGCGAAATGCATCAGAACGCTCCGTGTTGCGTCACGAAGCGGCGGTTGCCTCATTCGACATGAGTAACCAATAGAGTCAGGGGAGAAAACCGTAGATGAGCACCGTGCGGCCCTAGCCCGGTCTAGCAGACCGGGTCGTCTCAATCTTCTCGTTCGATCTTGAACCTCTCGCCAGGCCTACAGAATCTCCATCGAGGGGAGGCCGTTAGGCCACCCGGGTCGGTCTCCGGAACGACCTAGGCATCTGCCGGGTTGCAGGTAAAGGAGTAGTGGAATGTCACAAGAGGGCTATGCCGACCCCGTCACGAACGACGGACCTAGATTCCGCTCGATCACACCCGTTAGCGAACTCACCGAGCTAGTCTTCGAGCCCGAGCCATCGGGACAAGCGACGAAATTTAGCCCCTCCAGTTGTGAGGAACCGGATGGGGTAACGCACATAACTCACATCGACCCCCACGAAGGCCCGACAGGGCTCGGGGGCTCAAGACAAACGCTAAGGAAGCGACCTCGAACTCGCCAGATCCACGACTACGACTCGCCCGGTCCCTCGGCGCGCACCGACGCTAGGATCCGCGAGCACCGCCTCGTCCGATCTTTAACAAACTATGCTTCGTCTGCGCTCCAAAAACCTTGGGACCGCGACCCCGAACTCACGTCGACAGGATCTACGACATCCGGCTACGGCTTGGGACCGTGACTCCGAACTCGCGTCGACAGGATCTATGACATCCGGCTACGGCTTTGGACCGCGACTCCGAACTCGCATCGACAGGATCTATGATATCCGGCTACGGCTTGGGACAACGACTCCGAACTCACGTAACAGCTTCACTTCTGACTGCGCTCCAAAAATCCAGGGACCACGACTCCGAACTCGCGTAACAGCTTCACTTCCGACTGCGCTCCAAAAATCCAGGGACCGCGACTCCGAACTCGCGTGAAAACTAACTGAACTAACTACCTCGGCTGCCCAGGCTGCGCCAAGGCCAAGGATCCACGACACCAGGACCCACGGGCTCGGTCTCGTCCGTCCCCTGAACTAACCATTTCAAAACCACGGCGCGCACCGACGCCAGGATCAGTGAGCTCTCTCACGACCGAACTAATTCCCTCACCCGATCCCACGGCGCGCATCGACGCCAGGATCAGTGAGCTCTCTCACGCTCGGACTAACTTCCTCGCCCGATCCACGGCGTGCTTCGATGCCGGGACCAGTAAGTTGAAAAACGCCTCGGCTGCACAACGACGCCTTGGTTGACAAAAATCCATCTCAAACTAAAAACACGCACCCACGCCCGCTAAAACAACACCCCCCAGACGGTTCTGCCCGAACAGCCCGGGGGCTCGGGGGCTCCTGTCGGGTTCATAAACCCGGGGTCCCTCGGGGACCGGCTTCTGCGCCAAGGCTTGGCCCAAGAGTCTAAAAACAACAGGGCAAAGGGGCGGTCCAGCAACCGACCGGAAGGTCAGGCCCAAGAAGAGCAACGCCCGCTCGTCAGCTACTTCGGCCCACCTATCCGACCGGAGCGCTCGATTCAGGCTCCAGCCGTCTCCGGACGGTCTCTCCGATCGGAAGGCCTGCCCCGAGTCCTACTTCCGACTCCGACCCCGCGTCCCTCCGACCGGGGCTCGTAAGAACCCTGCTCACCGCTCTTCTCCGACCGGCGCACTCAGAGCCGACTGGAGCCATCCAACCGGGGACGCCCGTTCGGTAGGAACCAGAAGGCGTGCGAAGAAAGGCAAGGCGAGGCTCACAAGTCAAAACCACTATACCAGGGACCATACCCTGCACGGAACAGTATTCTTCAGTCACCCTGACATAAACAGTATTGTAGGCGCCGACATCTCCCTCTACAATATTGTAGGGGCCGCTAAAACTCCCATACGGTAAGACCCCCCGCGTGTCTCTGGACATCGATAGTGGTATGAGCACTAGGATTTACCGTACCGGGTGAACATAGCGAGACTCCTCATATACCTCTAAGCATCAAACAGTATTTACAGATACCGACGTCCACCATCCCTGAAAAAGGCAGCACGACTACAATACTGTAGAGGTAAAAGTCGGCGCCTACAATACTGTTTGTGGCAGGGCGGTTGTAAAGTACTGTTCCGCAGGGTATGGTCCCTGGTACCATGGTTTGACTTGCGAGCCCCGTCTTGCCTTCCTTCGTACGCCTCCTGGTTTTTTCCGAGCGGGCGTCCATGGTCGGATGTCCCCAGTCGGTTTTGGCGTGCCAGTCGGAGAATAGCGATGGACAGGGTTTTCTATGAACCCCGGTCGGAGACACGGGGTCGGAGTCGGAGTCGGAGTCGGTCCTCGGGTCAGGCTTTCCGAGTGGAGGCCATGCGAAGGCAGCCGGGGTCTGACGCTAGCGCTCCGATCGGAGAGGCCGTTTGGAGTTGGCCTGAGCCTGAAGCTAGTGCTCCGGTCGGAAAGATGGGCCGAAGGCGGCCAGGGCCTGAAGTGAGTGCTCCGGTCTGTTGAGTTTAGACTCTTGGGCCGGTTCAGAAGAAAAAAAAAGGCCGTCCTCCTGGGCCGAGCCCTGGCGTGGAAGCCGGTCCCCGAGGGACCCCGGGTTTATGAACCCGACAGGAGCCCCCGAGCCCCCGGGTGATTCGGACAGAATCGTCTGGGGGATTTTTTGACTTGCCGGCGGGTGCGCGCGAGCGCACCCGCGGGTGTAGCCCCTGAGCCTCCGGGTGGTTCGTGCCGAACCGGCTGGGGGGTGCTTCTGAGTTTGTCAACGGGGGATGTTTTTCTGTTTTGTTGGCGGGTGCGCGCGAGCGCACCCGCGGGTGTAGCCCCTGAGCCCCAGGCGGTTCGGGCTGAACCGGCTGGGGGTGTTGTTTCAGTAGGCGTGTATGCGTGTTTTTTAGTTTGAGACGGAATTTTATTTAACCACGGTGTTGTTGCGTGCCGTGGGATCGGGTGAGTCGGAGTCATGAACGGACCCTGGCGTCGGTGCGCGCCGTGGGTGGAGATAGCTTGGTTCGGTTGTGTCAGAGCTCGCTGATTTTTTGGCGTCGATGCGCGCCGCGGGATCGGGTGAGGCGGAGTTTGCGAATGGACCCGGACGTCGATGCACGCCGTGGATCGAGAGAGTTAGTTTAGTTAGTTCAGGAAGTCGTTACGCAAGTTTAGGAGTCGCGGTCCCAGGTTTTATTGGAGTGCAGTGAAGCCGTTTGAAGCCGTTACACGAGTTTAGGAGTCGCGGTCCCAAGAGCCGTAGCCGGATGTCGTCGATCCTGTCGACGCAAGTTCAGAGTCGCGGTCCCATGGCATTTGAGCCCCCGAGCCTTGTCGGGCCTTCGTGGGGGTTGGTGTGAGTCGTTTTACGCTACCCTATCCGGTTCGTCACAACCGGAGGGGTTGAGTTTCGTCGCCTGTCCCGATCGCTCGGGCTCGAAGACTAGCTCGGTGAGTTCGCTAACGGGTGTGATCGAGCGGAATCCGGGTCCGTCATTCGTGATGGGGTCGGCATAGCCCTCTTGTGGCATTTCACTACTCCTTTACCTGCAGCCCGGCAGATGCCTAGGTCGTTCCGGAGACCGACCCGGGTGGCCTTATGGCCTCCTATCGATGGAGATTCTGTGGGCTTGGCGAGAGGTTTAGGATCGAACGAGAAGGTTGAGATGACCCGGTTTGCCAGACCGGGCAAAGGCCGCACGGTGCTCATCTACGGTTTTCTCCCCTGGCTCTGTTCGGTTGCTCATATCGAATGAGGCAAGCCGCCGCTTCGTGGCGCAACACGGAGCGTTCTGATGCATTTCGCTGCATGTGCGATGCTTAGTTCCCGAGCCCCCGTGCGGTTCATGCCCTAACCGTCCGGGGGGTTCAGGCGTATGAGATGAATGCGCGTATGGATGTATGAATGATTTTTAATGAAATAGAGGGGCTTTGATTGTGTTTTACCTTGACGACTGGAGTGACGGGGTTCGAAGAGCTCCAGTCGGAAACGTCCGACCGGTACCTGCGCTTGTCAATCGTGGGTTAGCTCTCGTGTGAATAGTTTTGTATTAATGAACACATGCTCACCTTGATGACCTGAGAGACGGGGTTCGGAGAGCTTCAGTCGGAAATGTCCGACCGGAACCCGTGCTCGTCATTCGAGACGGAGTCGGCGTGGCCCGCATGGGGCGCCATTTCGCTTCCTACCTGTATCTCAGGTGTGGATACTGAGCGATTCGATCGACTCAGGGGGCCGGTTGGTCTCTCGGCGGAGATTTCGTGTGGTGGTGCCTGTACGACTGTAGTGACGGGGTTCGAAGAGCTCCAGTTGGAAACGTCCGACCGGTACCTGCGCTTGTCAATCGTGGGTTAGCCCTCGTGTGAACAGTTTTGTATTAATGAACACATCCATGATGTCCTTGTGACAGAACCACGATATTTGTTCCCTGTGTTTATCTTAGCATAATTTTTTGTTTTTTATCCTTTCTTTCTCGTACCTGCCCGTTTGTTCCATAGGCTGCGACCTTGTGAGCCCGGGGCGTGGCCCGCGAGGCTCAGCTGTTCGTAACCGTAGGAAAAGGCGGGGTGCGTTTGGTTGGGAGTAAGAACAGAGTTACGTAAGGTAAACACAGGAAATGGAATGTGTTTCTGTTTGGGGACATAGTTGCTTTATCGTGTGATAGTAAAAAGAGAGGTAATATTTTAATATTGTACCCTTGTGGAGCCCCTCGAGCGACCCGGGCTGAAAGTGTTTCGGGCAGGGGTGCTCTTACGGGAGCATGTTCTAACTAAAAAGTGGTTTAGACCAAATTTAGGTGAAAAAACGATGTAGCTATTCAATGTTCCAAGTGTTGTTGAGAAGGTTGCCATTGTTGTCCTCCAGTCGGTAGGTGCCCGGTCGGACTACTTCGGTTACCGTATAGGTTCCTTCTCATGGTGGAGAGAGCTTGTGTTTTTCCTTCGTTGGTTGAGTCCTCCGGAGTACGAGGTCGCCGACTTCGAGAATCCTTCCTCTGATCTTCCTTTCGTGGTACCTGCGGAGGGTTTGTTGGTAGCGAGCGGAGCGGATGACGGTCGCTTCACGGGCCTCTTTGAGTAGGTCGACTGTGTCTTGTTGGGCCTCCGCGGCTTGGTCGCGGTCGAAAGCCTTCACTCTTGGTCCGTCGTGGTCGAGGTCGGAGGGCAACACTGCCTCGGCTCCGTAGGCCAGGAAGAAGGGTGTGAATCCCGTAGATCGGTTTGGGGTCGTTCTCAGGCTCCAGAGGATCGCTGTGACCTCCGCAACCCATCGCCCGGCGTATTTGTTGAGTCGGTCGAAGATGCGTGACTTAAGTCCTTGGAGGACCATGCCATTGGCGTGTTCGACCTGACCGTTAGTTCGTGGATGTTCGATCAAGGCCCAGTCGATCCTGATACCGTATCCGTCGCTGAAATTTAGGAACTTTTTTCCGGTGAAGTTAGTCCCGTGGTCAGTGATGATACAGTTGGGAACGCTGAATCGGTAGATTTTGTCAAGGAAGAATTTGACTGCCTTCTCCGACCAGATGGTGGTGATGGGTTTGGCCTCTATGCACTTGGTGAATTTGTCGACCGCTACGAGTAGGTGAGTGAAACCGCCCGGGGCCTTTTTGAGGGGTCCTACCATGTCGAGGCCCCAGACCGCGAATGGCCAGGTGATAGGGATGGCTTGGAGCTCTTGTGCCGGCAAATGGGTTTGCCGGGCGTAGAACTGGCATCCCTCACACCTGCGAACGACTTCCTCTGCATCTCGTAGTGCGGTGGACCAGTAAAAACCTTGGCGGAAGGCTTTTTCGACCAGCGACCTTGGGGTCGCGTGATGCCCACAAATGCCGGCATGAACCTCGAGGAGGAGATCCCTCCCTTGGCTAGTGAGGATACACTTCATGAGTACCCCTGATGGACCCCGTTTGTAGAGCTCGTCACCGAGTGCGACGAAGGTCTTGGTGCGTCGAGCGATTCGTCGGGCCTCCGTCCTTTCGGGCGGGAGAACCTCTTCGAGAATGTAGACGAGTAGCGGTACTCGCCAATCGGTTTGCCCGGGCGTCAATACGGCGACGCTCGCGGGTGGCGTAGAGGTACCGGGATCGGAGCCCCCGGGCGCTGGTTGGGCGTCGGGGTCGGATCTTCCAAGATGCGAGCGGACGGCTCATGGATGTCGTTGATGAAGACCCCGCTTGGGGACGGATCTCGCCTGGCGGCCAGATTTGCGAGGAAATCGGCGGCATCGTTGTCCCTTCGAGGGACGTGATGTAGTTCGATCCCCTGGAATTTGTCCTCGAGCTTGCGCACCTCTTGGCAGTATGCCATCATGAGGGGGCTTTTGCAGGAGGACTCCTTCATGACCTGATCAATGACTAGTTCCGAGTCGCCACGAACGTAGAGTCGTGTAGCGCCGAGCTCGATGGCGATGCAGAGTCCGTTGATAAGGGCCTCGTATTCCGCGGCGTTGTTTGAAGCTGAGAAGTGGAGGCGGATGGCGTAACGGAGCCTACTCCCATCCGGGGAGATCAGAACCACTCTAGCTCCCGAGTCGGGCGCCATTACGGACCCATCGAAGTACATTGTCCAGTATTCGTGGGTGACGTCCGGGATTGGTAGCTGGACCTCCGTCCATTCGGCGACAAAATCCGCGAGAGCCTGAGACTTAATAGCGGTGCGGGGGGTATATCTGATGTTGTGGCCCATGAGTTCAAGAGCCCACTTGGAGATTCGTCCCGCGGCGTCGCAGTTGCGGACGATGTCTCCGAGTGGGTATGAAGTGACGACCGTGACTTCGTGGTCGGTGAAGTAGTGTAGGAGCTTCCTAGTCGCCATTAGTACGGCGTATAGGAGTTTCTGCACCTGGGGTTACCGGACCTTGGGGTCGGTAAGCACTTCTCCGACGAAGTATACGGGTCGCTGCACTTTGAGCTGGTGTCCTGGTTCCTCCCTCTCTACGACTAGGGCGACGCTCACCACATGGTTACTTGCCGCGACGTAGAGGAGGAGGGGTTCTCCCGGCTTGGGAGCAACGAGGATTGGGGCCGACGATAGGGACGTTTTGAGGCTTTCGAGAGCCTGCTGGGCTTCCTCAGTCCAGACGAAGGCGTCCGTCCTTTTGAGGAGCTTGTAGAGCGGCATCCCCCGTTCGCCGAGCTGGGAGATGAAGCGGCTTAAGGCAGCCAGGCAACCGGTGAGTCTCTGTATGCCCTTGGCGTTGCGAATGGGGCCCATGTTGGAGATGGTCGTGATCTTTTTAGGGTTGGCTTCGATGCCGCGCTCGGATACGATGTATCCAAGCAGTTTTCCCTTTGGAACCCCGAAAACACACTTTTCGGGATTCAGCTTGATGTTGAACCTTCGGAGGTTTGCGAACGTCGCGGCCAAGTTTGCGATCAGGTCGCAAGCTTGAGCCGTTTTGACCACTATATCATCAACATAGACGGCGATCGTTGGTTTTGGCTGCTCGGCCTGATCGGGCTGGTCGAGCGGGTCGATTTGGTCGGCGAAGCATTGCTGCATGCACCTTTGGTAGGTGGCGCCAGCGTTCTTCAGGCCGAAAGGCATGGTCACGTAGCAGTACGAACCATACGGGGTGATGAACGAGGTTGCGAGCTGATCGGACTCTTTCATCGCGATCTGGTGATAGCCTGAGTAGGCATCCAGAAAGGAGAGGATTTCGCAACCCGAGGTGGAGTCAATTATCTGGTCTATGCGTGGTAATGGGAAATGATCCTTCGGGCACGCTTTGTTAAGTCTAGTATAATCGACGCACATTCTCCACTTTCCGGTCTTTTTTTCTGAACAGGACGGGATTGGCAAGCCAGTCGGAATGGAAGACCTCCCTGATGAACCCGGCTGCCAGGAGTTTGACGATTTCCTCGCCTATGGCCCTGCGCCTTTCGTCATCGAAGCGACACAGGCGTTGTTTGGCGGGTTTAGAGCCCGGGGTTAGGCGTAGTGCGTGCTCGGCGACCTCCCGGGGTATCCCTGGCATGTCAAACGGCTGCCATGCGAAGACATCGCGATTGTTGCGCAGGAAGTCGACGAACTCGCTTTCCTATTTGGCCGGAAGCTGGGTCCCGATCCGAACTGTCTTGGTTGGGTTGGTGGGATCGATTTCCACCACCTTGGTTTCTTCGAGCGGGCGGAAGGCCGACGAGGAAGTTGGTTGGTTACAGTTCCGGGCTGCCGGGACCGATGACTCCCCGAACCGCGGGAGTTCGGACGAGTTGACGACCGCAGTGGCGAGCTCGTAGTGTTCGCGGTCGCACGTGAAGGCGTGTGAGAACGCGTTGCTCACAGTGATGACGCCGTTTGGTCCCGGCATCTTCAGCTTGAGGTAGGTGTAGTTGGGGATTGCCATGAATCTCGTGTAGCATGGCCGTCCCAAGATGGCGTGGTAGGACCCTGGAAAGTCCACCACCTCGAAGGTGAGAACCTCCGAGCGGAAGTTGGCTCGGCTGCCGAACATGGCGGGCAGATCGATCTGCCCGAGCGGGTATGCCTACGCTCCCGGGATTACCCCGTGGAAGGGGGAGCCCGCCGAGCGGAGTTCCGATCGGGGGATGCGCATGGCATCGAGGGTGTCCATGTACAGGATGTCGAGGCCGCTGCCGCCGTCCGTCAGCACCCTCGTAAGCCGCTTCTTGCGGATGATAGGGTCGACGACGAGCGGATAGCGTCCTGGTCTTGCGACGTGGGAGGGATGGTCCCTCTGATCGTAGGTGATTGGAGACTCCGACCAGCTGAGGAAGGAGGGGATGGCCGACTCGGCGGCGCATGCCTCTCGATAGCGAACCTTATGCTGTCGCTTGGTCCAGATGACGTCGGATCCGCCAAAGATCATGATACATTCGTCAGCGTCGGGGAAGTCGTCCGCGTCTTTGCCTGCCGTACCTCCCTTCTTGGGTGCTGCCTCTTTGCCGTCTCCCTCCTTTGGCCCGCCGGCCTGTCGGAGGAAACGTTTGAGGAGCTCACACTCTTTGTAGAGGTGTTTGACAGGGTAGGCGTGGTTGGGGCATGGACCGTCCATGAGTTTGTTGAAGTGGCCAGGCAGTCCCTGATGGGGCTGCTTAACTGCGCGATCGGTCGCGGCGACCAACGGGGCGCTGTGCGACCGACGTCGCTCCTTTTTATTTTTCTTGCCCCTCTACGTGGAGGGGCCCTCGTCCGGGTCCGTGCGTTTGGCTTTGACCTTATCCCGGCCTCCGCTCAAGACCGCTCCGACCGCTTCCTCGCCGGAGGCGTGGTTGGTGGCTACGTCAAGCAGGTCGCGGGTGGTACGGGGTTTCAAGCAGCCAAGCTTGTGGATAAGGGACTCGCGGTTCGTCCCGTAGAGGAACGCGCTGATGACGTCTGCGTCGACGACGTCAGGGAGGGAGTTGCATTGTTGGGAGAACCTACGGATGTAATCCCGCAGGGACTCGCTGGGCTCTTGCTGACAGCTCTTGAGGTCCCAGGAGTTTTCCGGTCGGACGTACGCCCCCTGGAAATTCCCGACGAAGACCCTCTTGAGGTCCGCCCAGTCGCGGATGCTGTCGTGTGGAAGGAATTCGAGCCACGCCCGAACATGTTCCCCCACGCAAATGGGAAGATATTGAATGATGAAGAAGTCATCATCCACTCCTCCGGCCCGACAGGCGAGCCGGAAGTCTTCGAGCCAAATGCCTGGGTTTGTCTCCCCAGTGTATTTGGTGATGTTGGTGGGTGGCCGGAAACGCTGCGGGAACAGTGCCTTCCGGATGCGCCGGCTGAAGGCCCGAGGCCCTGGGCCCTCGGGGCTGGGGCTCCGGTCGTCCGGCCGGCGACTGCGCCTGGGGCGCGTTTCGCCGGTTCCCTCGATGGTTTGGTCGGGATTCGTGGCACCTGCTGCCGTATTGTGGATAGCGTTATTACGTTGGGACCGATGACGGTCGCCAATGGCGCTACGGGCGTCCTGGTGTGGATCGGGCCACTCGTGTACCGATGGTAGGTGCAGAGCAGGCGCCCGGTCGGACCGTGGCGCGACTACCGCACTCTGAGCCGATCCTGGTGGCTGTAGCGGCGAGTGAACGGAGCGATCCGTCTGACGCGTCCCCGTTCCCCTTGTGGGGAGAGAGGGCGCGCGTCGGAGTCGTGACACGGAGCTTTCCGCCTGTTGGACCGCGCGGCTTCAACTAAAACCCGGAGGTTCCGGTGGACTGCCCGCTCCTGAGGGTCGACGGGCTCAGGAACACCGCGTAGAAGCATTGCTGCAGCAGCGATATTCTGGCCAGCCCGGGCGAATTGTGGGACATCGTTTCCCTCATTTACGATGTCGCGTTGGACCTGACGGGCGCGACCCCGGGCGCCACCCACCAGGCCGTGTGCGTGGGACGCGACGTGCTGGGCCGACCGAGCCAGCGCAGGCGGTGGCTGGTTCTGCCGCCGTTGTCGCAATTCCTCGGCGTGCGCTTGTGCAGACGCGAGGGCCTCCGCGTGTGGGTCCGGAGGGGTGTGAGTCTGTGCGGATTCCACAACCACCGGCGGCAGTCCCGGAGCGTCCGCCATGGCGCACTCCCGGGACGGACGGTGGCATGGTGCCACGTCGCCGACGCTGGAATCGTCGCTCACGCCCTCACCACCCAAGGGTTCGTGGGAAGCGGCAGGAGCGCAACCTGCCATTCCCACGAATTCGGATGTGAGGGGGAAAGGCGCCAGCACCCTTCGAAGTCCCCGGGCCTACGTGTCCGCAGAGGACGCGAGGCCGTAGGGGAACCGATCGTGCGGTGTTTGCGGCGTGGACGACACAGACTCTACGGGTGCTCGATTGGGGATAGTAAATGAAGAGTACGTAACAGTACGGGTATTACTTACAGCGGGGTTTGAGCAGAGAGTTTGCTCGGATAGAAGCGCAGATGCCGCGCCGTCGATGTTGCGCGTCCCGGAGTCGATGGAGGGCACCCCTTCGACGGGTGCCGGAACATGCGCCTCCTCACAGAGGTGGAGTACGCCGAGCCGGTCGGCGACGAAGTCCAGGCTTTCGAAGCGGAAGGCCTGGGAAGGCTTGAAGACGGGTGGAACCCGCATCCCAGCGGGCGAGAGTGCGGGAAATTCCATCGAGCCGAAGCGAATCGTATCGCCCGAGCCCGCCACGGCGGGGGTGGCGGAGAAATGGGCCATCCGATTACCAAAAAAGTGTTGAACGTACAGCGTCTTCTCCACGGACGGCGCCAACTGTCGGTGCAGAAAGTGACCAACTAGTAAATATTGGTAGTTTTGCTGTACGTTGTGATAGGAGATGGCCTAGCACTTAATGACACAGGATTTATACTGGTTCAGGCAACGTGCCCTACGTCCAGTCGGGGTCGGTCGGTGACTTTATTCCTGAGCCCAGGTGCTCGAAGTCTGTAGTGGGGGTACAAACGAGAAGGAGAAAGAAAGGGGGTGTACAAGAGGTTTGGTTGGCTCCGACCGGAAGGGTTGCGGTCGGAACTTGGTGGTCCTGCGGTTGTAAGGTGTTGATGTTGATCTAGTGAGTCTGAGCTTGAAGAAGTCGACTTGGGTTAACCGCCTGTGTTTGGAGGGAGCACATCCCCTTTTATAGAAGAAGGGGATGGCTTTACAAGTGAAAGGGAGAGAGAGTACGGACGTTTCTAAGCCTTGTTGCCCACGCCGACGGGGACAGGATAATGGTGGGCGCCCGCAATACTGTTGATGTCACTGTAGAATGTCAGGTATACGTGGGAGGTTGAGCTGCTTTCTTCAAAACTGGAGGACATCGGTACCTGCAAAAAATGCTGTCTCGCCAACTGGAGGCATGACTTTACCACGTTCACCTGGTACGGTGAACTCCGGCGCCCACAATACTGTTGATGTCCAGAGGCACATGGGGGGTCTTACCGTACGGGTGTTTTGACCGGCGCCTACAATATTGTAGAGGTAAAAGTCGGCGCCTACAATACTGTTTGTGGCAGGGCGGTTGTAAAGTACTGTTCCGCAGGGTATGGTCCCTGGTACCATGGTTTGACTTGCGAGCCCCGTCTTGTCTTCCTTCGTATGCCTCCTGGTTCTTTCCGAGCGGGCGTCCCCGGTCGGATGTCCCCAGTATGTTTTGGCGTGCCAGTCAGAGAATAGCGATGGGCAGGGTTTTCTATGAACCCCGGTTGGAAACACGGGGTCGGAGTCGAAGACGGTCCTCGGGTCAGGCTTTCCGAGTGGAGGCCGTGCGAAGGCAGCCGGGGCCTGACGCTAGCGCTCCGATCGGAGAGGCTGTTCGGAGCTGGCCTGAGCCTGAAGCTAGTGCTCCGGTCGGAAAGATGGGCCGAAGGCGGCCAGGGCCTAAAGCGAGTGCTCTGGTCTGTTGAGTTTAGACTCTTGGGCCGGTCTAGAAGAAAAAAAAAGGCCGTCCTCCTGGGCCGAGCCCTGGCGTGGAAGCCGGTCCCCGAGGACCCCGGGTTTATGAACCCGACAGTAGTGTTATGGAAACATAATCCCCTCTGTCTCCATCGCTACCGCTGTAGCACTCGGTCACCTCTTCATTTCTTCCCTCTCTGAGCTTGGTCTTGCGCTGACGACTGGCTCACTATGCCTCTAGTCTTCCACAACAACATGATTGCTCTGGAGTTTTCCTGGAAAGGCATGCTGATAGTGTTGATTCCATGTACAATCTTCTCCATCTTATAGCTACAGAAACATGGCTGTACAGGAAGGGCCCTTTATCACCTAGGGTCCTCCCAGAAATTTTTAGTATGCTCTGCATTGAGGAACCTTTTGCCATCAAGTCCGATTGCGTAACTTTGCTTTGTTGTAATGTAACTAATCCTATGTGCACTCCTATAAAAAAAATCTTTTTTGCAAAAGCCTTTTCCTCCAGTAACGTTTCTTTTACCTATTATTAACATTGTATGAAGCATATAGGTGCTCTGGAGGAGGATGCTTTGAACAGTCCTGAAGGACTGGTTTTGGTTCAGCGAGCCAGTGATCAAAATGATGTCGTCATTGGTTCTCATATAAGGGGAGCCCGTCTTCGATCATCAAGTGCAAGTTCTGAGGAAGTAGATCTCGTGCTTCCAGGCACCGCAAGGCGAGTTATACTGTCGTTATATGCATGTTCCCATGATTTGTTGTATGTTAAATGCCAGCGCAGTGTAAGGCTAACTAGAAATTATCAATTTTATCAGGCTCCAGATCCAACTTGGGGTTAACATGCCGGCAAGGGCAGAACAGATGGTTCAGGATAATGACAGTGAGGCCAATGGTCAGGTGTATGATGTGGTGCTCTACCTGGGAATAATTGATATCTTGCAGGAGTACAACATAAGGAAGAAGATTGAGCATGCTTACAAGTCCATCCAATATAAGTCAATATCTGTCGTGGAACCCAATTTCTACTCGGAGCGCTTCCTGAAATTCATTCAGACGATCTTTCCTGAAAATTCATAAAATAAAATCCAGTAATTCTTCACCTTCAGGAGCAAAGTGCAAGAACCATTGTTTAGCGTGCACTGTGGCCCTCTGCAAGTATTCTTTTGTTACGTCCTTGATTGATTCTCTTTCTTGACTCGAGCATTCATCCTAGGATGGTTCCCTGTGGACATTTTGAGCTATCTGATAAGAGAATGTTTGGCTGATCATGGTAAGGTATAGCCTGGTTTCCGGATTACAGGAAGCAACCGGTATCTCGTTCTACATCAAACACTGACAGGACCCCAGCGGCACCTTGCACTATTAGTGGATAACTGTACCTTGAATTCTGCGCACTAAGTCCATTGTAGTACTGTATGTGTAAACATATTTTGCGCAAAACCGTATTCTGTGGGTAAATTTAGCTTTCAGATTTTGGAAGTATCGGCAGGCCTATAAGCCTATTCTCGTGAAAACATGAATAATATATTATTACAGAAAGAATTCTATAAAAACGAGAAGTTATTAAAGGCTGATTCTCCTTTTGTTTCTACTTGCACAAGTTCAAATTTTTGCAGAATAGAAGATAGAAGATGATAGCATGCTCCGTCCGTCCATACTTTTGGAAGCAGCAGCAGCTGATGCCATCGACGAGCTAAGCATATTACAAACATAAAAGTATGAAGATTTCTTAACTACTTTCAAATGAGTTGCGTAGTTCACATTATAGAGCACAGCAGCATGTGGATGATTTCCAGAGAAAATAGGACTATATATATATATATATATATATATGTATTAAAACAACTAAGAGCTTGTTTGGATGTACTTATTCACCTCAATCCACATATATTGAACTGGATTGCAGTGCAAGTTTAAATTCCACCCTAACTCACTTCAACATACATGGATTGAATGTAAATTGAGGTGGATAGGAGCGCAGCCGGTTTGGTATCCATCACAACCGATTATCTTTGACGATTCACTAAGCTGCACCAGCCTCAAGGAATTCGCAGCAAATCAAATTTGTTATATAGGCGGGGCAAACAATACTTATGTTACATTACAACAGCTGCACTACATGTCTACATTGCATCCAACACTAACATCCATGGGTGAGTCAGACCAATAAAGAGGAATCACATGTTCATGATGTACATTGAATTTGAAACCTCCCCACCCCACCCCACTCCTAACAGCCTAGTATCACACTGCCACTATCATAAAACAGGAAGATATCAACAGATACAACAGTCACCTCAGCAGTGAAAATCCCACCAACAGAACACAAATGCAGTCACCATCTCACTCCAGCCCGAGCTAACACCTACTCAACAAACACAGCGTCCCACAACACGCATACCGCCACCCAATAAGGTGCCTGAAATTCACTCAGCTTTGGCTTTTGCCTTTGCATCTTGTCCCTTGTTGTATCTTACACAATCTTCTTCACCTTTAGCTATGGAAACAGATCAAGATGCCAATACCACCATGCTCACCAACATTTAGAAGAAAGGGATCAGGGTGCCCCTTTCCTATCTGCGTCAATCCCAGAGGCACACAAACAATGAGCTGCTTCTTAGCTTCATGTCCTTGCTCCTCCTCCCATGCAATTCTCACATAACTAGCATTCAAGTTTCGCGACCAGCTTGTGCAGGTTTGACGTCCCCTGAAACACAGTTGTTCGCCCACCCTTGAGGTATTCACGCAGCTGCAGCATTCAACAATATGTACATCATTACAACCTCAAGTTAATTCATCATCCTCAGGCATGCTAGAAAGTTGAACCTAGGAACATATACAAACCTCATCCTGGCTTATCTTTGTGAACCCAAAACGTTCTGTCCAGATAGACTCTGCTTCCTCTGCAGCTGGTAGCACAAAATGTTTCACCTCCAAAGATGCCAACAGCCGTTCTATGCAGGAAAAAAGTGCTTGGAAATACCCCTGCTCAGCTCACAGAAGGAAAGAAAGATCAATGTTGCTATACCTCAGGTCTTGTCTCAGCAACGGCACATGACTTTGCAACAAGGAAAGCCCGAACTGTGCAGTTACATTCAAATTAATAATCCAATTACTAATCGCTATCCCAATAACTAAAACATCCAGTATGATATATCTACCAGTCCAAAATATCTTTCAAAGGCTAAGCAAGTTTTTTTTTTAAGCCAAAGGTTAAGCAGTTATGAAGACAATACAGCATGTTTGCAGTCCCTCATCGTATGTGGTGTCAGAGCAACTATGTATGGCACATGTGCATGATCCATGGAGCTTGTTTAGTTCAGACTCCATATGCTCAAAATATTCATTCTTTATGGTCCAATGAAAACTTGAATCATAATACATTCGATAGCTTTACGAACTTACCAAGCCTTGGCTATCCCTACTTGTAGCAACCAACGGCAGCTCAGCAATTTCACTACCCATGATGCGGAAAAGACCCGCGGAAACTACAGTATTGCTGCATAAAAATATTAAAATTAGAGTTGTGTAACAAAAAAACATTGATTGACAATATCATTAATTTTCAGCAAGACACAATCTGAGACAAAAACTAACTTCACAGTTAACACAGCACAATACATTCCTGTGTAATCTTGATCCCTTGCACTCCTCCTGGAAACAAAAGTATATAATTTCCACAATTTTGATTTGTCTGACAGAAATGAAAGAGGCCGATACTAGTCCATACCCATAAACCATGGCTGGAATGAGGTCCCGCCCAGTTGAAACTTGGATAATGGGATCAAAAGTTTCCTGCAGAAAAGTGCAATATAGTACATTAAAGTGACAATCAATAAAACTGATTACTAAATAGATAAAAGGATGCATCTCAGGTATTGTAAACAAACAAACAAAAATTACGCCTGCTAAGCAGAATCTGCAATCATTTCATCTTCTATAAGTTGGGCCTGATTTATTCTGTCAGACTTTTCTTGTTGATTTATATAGTAGCTTAATTGTTTAAATAAACTGGCAGGCCTTCAAAGTTACTCATGAAATGGCGAATAGGAAGATATTCAATGCAAAGCCCCTACTTGGTGGAATGTAAGTCCTCTCAATATATGAACATGAAGTTTATTCTTGAAATTTTATATACATGTCTGTTACATGTTACCATCTCATCTACATCTATGGAGTTTTGGAGAAATTTTTTAAATTTCTATGTATTTTGAGTGGGTTTTCACTATTCCACCGAGAGTTTGCACCAGATATTCTCCCATTGGGAATGTGCAAAACAAGATTTCGGCTATGTTTCAACTCCTCTTATAAAAAAATATGCTCCACACAATCCTGCATAATAATGGTTTCCCTTTCTTTTCTTAATAACATAATGTAGATTTCACAATATCCTGGTGTTATGGGCAAGGATCTAGAGAACACAAGCGAGGCAGAGAGGAAGCAGGGAGGCCGGTACTGCTCACGTGGACAGCAACCAGGGAGACAAGTGAGAGCTAGGTGATAGGAGGGATTCACCAGATCACTTCCTAATAATCCGACTCCGGAAAACCCTAGACTTGATGTGGACACAGGCAGTGGCCTGGCTGCCACCTTGACACACGGCAGGGTTTGGCTGGGTCCACTGCTGCCAGCCTGTGTGGGCTGTCCTGGCCCATGGTCATCTATTCATAATGAGCCACAATACCTGACCATAGCTAATTGAAAATTCTACCAAGTTTTGACAAAGAATCAATGGGCAACTGTCATAAAAAATTAACATCCAGTATGAAGCAACAGAAACTCACATGGAAAATGGCAACTGCTTTGGAGAGCACTAGTTTACTATCGTCCGAGCTCTTGTCCTTTAAAACTCTCCATCTAACATCAAGGTCAGCATCCTCATTAAAACCTTTCACTTCTCGTTTCTTCTTAATAACATCTAAATCCATGGTAGGAACAGGTTCTCCTCCACGGTTAAGTAAATCTTGCAGTGTCTGGTTAATCCTCACACAATCCGTAGAACAATACCATGCTCCCTCAGGCAATGCCTGCACAAGTTAATCATTAGTATGGTGCTAGTTTTCGGGTACAAACTCTGCCAGATGTCTAAGGTTAGAAATTCACCGTCAGATCAGCCATATTATGTTCCTTGAGGCAACCAACATGATATTCTCTACCACACTGGTCATCAAAAAAGACACATGAATGACTTATATTACAAAACCAAACTGTCACTGCTGCCTCCTAAGAAGCAGAACACAGAAACAGCAGGAGTTACACTGTACATAAACCATGGAAGGGCACTACTATCAGCACTCGCAGAGGTAAACCATGGTTTATATAACACTATATGATTCGGAAACGTACTTGGTCACAAAGCAGCACGGTCCGGGTACTGAATTTCTTTTTGCTGAAATCATGGAGCCTGCCAAATAATTCAAACAGAAAATCTCCATGGATTATATATATTTGTGAAAGGAAAGACCATTGGGAACTTCAGAGCATCGAATAGAAGCGTATATAAATAACAAAAGTTGTATACCAAATAGTGGACCTAGTGTTATGGCACTCCAAGTTTCGAAGAAATCTCGTGGCATTTGGCAAGTTGGCATTAAACGAAAACAATTTGTAACCTTCTTTTTGATAAAAAGGTACCAATGATACAACTTTCACAAACTGGTAAATACTTAGCGCCAAACACCCATAAACGACCACGACTAGTGCTAACACAGAATTAACTAGGGCAAATAAAGCTTAAAGCAAGAATTAATGAAAGTAACATTTATGCCAAAGTAATCAAAGAGTTCGAAACGAGTAAAGAGATTAAGCACTCGGACATTGAGCTTTAGCTTCCTTAACCAGCCTATACAACAAATACCACTATTTGATGAGAAGTTTGGCAAATTTGCTCTGCTGGCGTACGAAATGTTTTAGGTAAGATTGGAAGTACATGTATTTTATGATTAGTGTAAAAGAAAAGTAGGCCAGAGTGGATATACAAGCACCATGCCATGGAAGAACACTTACTTGCACAGTGCACAACCACCAAATCCAGTCTCAGGTGTTGTAGCAATACGTATTGACCGTGTGAATATTTGTTCCAAGGCATCAACTCCTTCAACCCTCCCAGCAGCTATTGCATTGTTGTTATATGCCAAACAACTTTCCCTTTGTTGTCTATTCTCACAATATCGGCAACACCAAGTTCCCTTCGGGGCAGAAGACAAGCTAACACATTCTACAAGAGATAAATAGGGAGGGAATACAGCACACATTAATGAAAACTAAGAAATGTAACCCTGTTCAAAGGAGTTCACCAAAAGAAATGTATGAAACAGAGTTCTTGATTAAACACCAGATGTTAGAGGTAAGAACTGCAAGACGACAATAAGAAACAGTTGAGCTTAAGCACAAGTGTAAAAATAAAATGCAGCATTGTAATTTAGGGCCCGTTTGGATCCTTGGAATTGAATTCATTCTAATAATTATAATTTAGGCACAAATTAATTACGCTAATATTGTTCTATATAGAATATATTTGTATATTATTGTTAGCCATACAAGGGAGATACTTATATGTTGCATTTCTACTATAGGGAAGCGAGTTGAAGAGCATGCTAAAAGTTGGAGAGTAGAAACATAGCATGATGATCTATATAATCAATTTCCATCTCCCACCCTATGAATTTGAGATAGGCTTATATGTGAACTTGGAAAAGTTGTGGAATGTCAAATTCCAAGCCAAATAACCTAATCCATTAAGTAGATTCCAATTCCTCCAAAATGAAAGGATCCAAACGGCCCCTTAAAGAAAAATATAATGCAACAAGAAACCCCATGTAGACTACAAATCCAACTTAGTGTTATGACATGATTTTGGTAAGTTTCAGGTCTGATACCTGGATTTTAAGCATTAGTAAAATCGCTATATACAATAAATTCAGCTATTCCACGAGAAAACATATATTTAAACAGACACATATCCTAAACAAAAGGTCGTCCATCTCATATTGACTATGCATAACATCATTACCTCTGTGAAAAGCTCTTGGACAGGTATCGCAAAGCAGTAGTTGCCCACCATCTGAACAAATGCTGCACAAGTCATCACTTTGTCTGTTTGACATCTTTTGACCTTTCAAGAGTGAAATTGACAGCTCATGTAGTGAAACGCCGTTCGACATATATATGTTGTGGTAACTACAATAGTGTTTGTGGAAGGTATTAGAGTTTGAATTGTACTCTTTACAAAAAAAAAGCAACAATAAACTGCAAAAAATAAACAGCAAGAATAAACTCACGGTTTGCGTCGAGCAGCTCGACCAGCATGAGCTTCAAACTGTGAAGGACTAACCTGTTCATTGAATTAAACAAACTGAATTAGACTAGGCTGACTTATCAGTTGAGTTGTGTTACATTCCATTGAAAGGGACTACCAACTTACCACTGTGCTGCAGCAATGACAGTAGATCCCAAATGCCTTTATATATCCATCCAGTAACCTCTAGAGATTTCACTTCAAGTGTCAATAAAAGAACATTTGTACTGGCTGAAAACAGTAATTTGAGAGAAAAATAAGAAAATGACCTTTCCACCAACATAGTAGCCAACATCAGTGCCCTCTGGTAAAACGCCACTCATGAAAACAACCTTATGCATCCCCTTATCCCTTTTTTTCATAAAATAACAAAAAGGGGATCAATGAGAGGTGAGAAATTCAATAAGGATGTTTATCATAAACGACAATACCTACTTTCTTGTAAGCCTTCCTACACTTGAAGACTTTGCTCCTGGTGAGGCACTCTTATATACCTTGGCAGATGAAGTTGGACTTCGTCCAACTTTGGAAGACCTAAAATAAAAGCAGGCAAGCAACCAATGGTTTGGAACCCCAGGAAAATATTTCAATGTGATGAAAAATGGAATGGACACATCTGTTACAAAGGTTACCTGCTATTATTCTTAGCACCCTTGGACTCAAGACATGAATCACAAAACAAAGCAAATTTCCCACTGCGGAGTGTGCTGAATGAACCTGAAATATTATATATATCAACATCTGAGCAATTAACAAAGCCGAGCAAGGTAGGGATGAGGGGAGGAACAACAAACTTTTGCAGCCTTTGCATCTGAATGTTCTCTTCTGAGGTGCTGGGCCTATTGCCTTCCGTACTGCAGACTCCAGCATGTCTAACGTAGCGTTTGTGCATGCCCTCAATACATCATGCAGATTATTTCCATTTTCCAGGAAAATGTAGTCGGATGGGTGCTTTTTGGTACTCCCAGCATGCACCTCAAAGTAGTAAGGTGAAACAACCTGCAACTCATGTTCCATTGGTTCAATTCTCAAAGCAGGGATAAATAGGTGGTGATTTTGGAGAAGAGGAGAAAACTCACTTTTCGGCCTTTGCATGAAGAGCATGAGCACAGTATGCCGATGCGTTTGATAACTCCACGGAGTACTGCTCGCTGAAATAAGATGAGAAATAGATCCCTGGTCAAAATTACAGTAACCACGATACTGACCACAGAATAAGACAGAGAAAATGCAAGTGCATGGTATGATATCTTAGCATCCAATCCAAAGCAGCAAATAGAGATCACATCTTACATTTTCACCATAATGTGTCATGTTTTTCTTTTTTTCTTTTTGTGCTGAAAAGACAATACAGGTGCAGTTGGCCATGCTAATATCACAGAAGTGACAAAGCACTTGTTTTGTTTTGTTATTTTATACTCCCTCCGTTCCAAATTGCAAAAACTATTTATCCAGAAAAGCAGGAACGGCTTAGAATTTGGAACGAAGGGAGTACTAACCTATCCAGCATTGTGTCTTATTACTTGGATGCACCTGACTTGACAAGTGTATGAAATGAAATCATTAAGAAACGTGCAATGTATTTTAGATTATTTTTTCATTGGAATTTGTTTTTGCTCACATTTCTTAGTAAGAAAGAAGAGTGAAGGGAACCGATTTATGATTTATAACAGCAAGGTTGGGTCAGTAAATAGAGAAAGTATGGCAACATACATACCTTGCCTTTCCTCATGATGTACTTGACGGGCTGACCTTCAAGCAGGCCGGTGGCGAACAGCTCCCTGAGGTTGGTGGGAATCTTGTTTGTATTCTTATTCCTCTTGTTGCTGCTGGTACTTGTGGTGGTGGTGGTGGTGTTGGGTGAAGGGGAGGAGGAGGCATTGCTGGCGGTGGTGGTGCCTGAGAGGTCGTCGTCGTTGCTGTCCTTATCCTTGACCAAGAGTGATCTGGTGAAGCGCCTCAACGCTGGAACGGGCTTGCCATCCTCCTCTTCCTCCGGCGGTTCCGGTTTGGGTTTGAGCGGAGCCGCATTGTCAGGAGAACAAGCGGTGGTAGGAGGGGGAGACTTGGGCTGGAGCATGGAGCGCGTGATGCGCCTGGGCGACGACTCCGGCGGGATGATGATGTTGTCGCGGTGTGCCGGATCCGCATCCGCGTCGGCATGGGGGTGCGGAGTCGAAGGCGTCGGCAGAGGGCTGGGCCCAGCGGCAGCCATCAAGGCGAGCACGGGGCCGGGCAGCTCGGCAGCGGCCCCCTCATGGTCTTCTCCGGGGGCGGGGGCATCCTCTGGTGGAGGGGGAGGGAGAGGATCTGGTGGGCGCGGGCGCTTGGCCTTTGGCTTGGTGTCGGGGGTTGAGAAGGAGGATGTCGAGGCGGCGGCGGAGGAGGTCGAAGCGGCCGATGAGTTGAGGGTGCGGGATGAGCGGCGGGTGCGGCCGAGGGGTGCGGATGAGGCCGAAAGGGCGGCCTGCGAGGCGATGGCGAAGGCGAATTCGCGCTTGAGGCCCGCGCGGACGCCGGAGCGCAGCACGAAGGAGTCGCCGCTGCCGTCCGCCTCGCCCTCCATGGAGGAGGAGCCCAACAGCCTCCTCTCTTCCCTCGAATCCTTCCTTTCCCTGACCTTTCCTAGGAGGACCAGTAGTAGTATGCCGTCATCTTCAACTCATTCAACGATGGCAGCCTCTGCTGCCGAGGAGGAGGAAGAAGAAGAAGTGGAACTGGGATTGGATCGAGATGGAAGCTAGGGTTCGACACGGATCGAGATGGAAGCTAGGGTTCGACACGGCCGGAATCAAATCAAATCCGATCAGAAGCAGATTTACTCCGATCTGGAGCTGGAAATGGAATTGATGAGCTGGGCTGCATCGCCGAACAGGAACATGGAATTGGAATTGCAAACACAGTAACAGCCTCCATTCTAAAGATGGCAACGGGTATAAATCCGCTGGGTTTTGCCAACCCAAACCCATGCCCGTGAACAGCTGCCCGCTAAAAAACCCATCACCCACCACGGGTTTGATTTTATGCCCAAACACATGCCCGCTCGGGTCACGGGTATCCATCGGGTCGCCCATGCCCACAACAGCTCAAGAAGAAAACTAGACAAAAAAAAATCATTTAGAAAGGTTCTTGAAGGAGTATATTGCACTATTGCATATTGCTATTGCACTAATGAAAAAATAATAACGGTACCCAAGCAGGTAGCGCCATCACTATTTTATAAGCACGGTACCTACTGTCGCTCGCTTGCGCAGGAGAGGTGGTGCTATTGCGCTGCAACTTGGTGCTGTTGTATTTATTATAGACGGAAAGGGGAATGCGGAATCCTAATCTAGGGAAGAAGAATGTGGAATCCTAATCTTAATTTATTTGTACGTGTGTTCTTATTAAAAATTTTAGACTTTGGCATGACTATATATACATGGGAGCTCTATATTGTAATCACGAATATTTAGAGAAATAAAGAATAGTCTCTCTGTCTCTTGTGTCTATGTGTTTTACTTTCATCAACCTACTATGTTGATTATGGGAGACGGAGAGGGAAAGGTCATAACCGCTGACAACATGTTTTATAACACGTTATCAGCACGACAAGCTCTTCGTCGACATCGCCGTTGAAGCCATCGCCGATCTTTGATGCCGGCGCATGTACCGTCGACATCCCGCCACGACTACTTCAACGACGTCGACATCTCCGACGTTGTTAGCGGAATGGGTCTGCTACCTCTGCAACTAATCTACGCTGCATAGATATGCACCGTCGCCGTCAAGCAGGTTATTCTACGACAATACCAAACGTCCTACACGGTATGTATCTGCTAACCACTACCCTACGCGGTATGTGAGGTAGATCAAATTGGTATCCTAAATAAGGTATGAAATAATCGCGTCTCGCAGATTGCATCGGTCCGACCATCGGGCTATTTTCTTATTTGTATTTTTCTACATGAAGTAGATACACGTACTCCCTCCGTATCCTAATTAGAAGTCGTTTAGGACATGAGTTCGGTTACCAAGGGGTGATTAATTGGGGGGTAATTTTTCTGTCTTGCCCCTATTAAACAGAGCTGCGGGTGCTACTTGTACAGCAATCTACCATAGCTCGGTTGGCCAAGGCTGCGCGGCCTGAGGCCGGAGCTCCACCGTTTGAGTGCTGGTAGCCGCGGTTTTTTTTGTATTTGCATGGAAAAGTGCTCGTTTGCATGGATTTGCATGGTACTGTGCTTGCGCGCGTTTTGGCCCTCCGACTCCAGCCAGACGTCGTCCGCGGCAAGCAGCACCCGCGCGCCGCCGGGCTCCATGGCGAGCGTGCTGATGGCGAGCGTGCTGTGGGTGGGGGGATCAAAGAAGACGGGTCGCGCAGGCGAGGCGCCCCACGATGCCGCGACCGGGCGTGGTAGGCGTAGGCGAGGTGGATTCGTGTGGTTTCGTCGGTCGGCGTCGCCACGGCTTTCGCGGGTATCTGCAAACCGAATGCTTGTTAGCTTTTGTGTAGTAGAGACATCGTTTGGAATCGCTTGGACTCGTCCATACGGCCGGCGCGAGTTCGTGTCGATTAATGGAGGCCAGTCCAAGAGTCCCGAGGGGGCGTGCATGCGGACCGGCGGCGCGCGTGGGAGGCGAGTCGAGGAGACGCGAGGGAGGCGCGTGCGGACGTGCGGCCGGGCGGCGCCGCGTGGCCCCATGGGCAATCGCGTCCAAAACAGGCTTCGTGGACGCGGACGACATCCTTTGCCGCGAACGCGCTCGGCTCCAGAACGGCTGCTAATTAGGATACGGAGGGAGTACATAAGTATATACAGTTTTTTTGCATCTACATGAGTTGCATCTAGGGTCTAATTAAGAAGAAAAAATATAACATTATCTAGTTACTGGCTTGGACGCCATGAATCGAAGAGCAAGCAATGACATGAACAAACAGAAGCCATGCAAACGCCAGCCTGCAGGAAAGAAAAAGCAGCAGCTCATCAATGATCCGCCACCGTAGCTGTCTGGCCTGCATGCCCACGTTCCACGTATTGGCCTGCATGCCGCCACTAAACGCCGCCATGTGGCTTGCACGCCACGAATCTATCCAGCACTCAGATTGCTACGTATCGGTATCGATTACCGCACGCCGCTGGCCGCTCACCTCGGACCGAATCCCGTTGACGAGGACATAGCCCGCAAGCTATAGGCAGCATCGTGCATCTGCCACTACAGGATTCAGGCGTTTTGCTAAGTGCCTAATACACTCGACAAAGACTACTTTGTCTTCAACAAAGTCTTTACCGAGGGCAGTACTCGGCAAAGAGCCCCCGATAAAAAATCCGTCGGCAAAAAATTCTTTGCCGAGCGTCTTTTTATCGGGCACTCGGCAAAGTCTTTGCCGAGTGCAATCTCGGCACTCGGCAAAAAAAAAGTGACCGTCACGACGCCGGTTGCGTTAGCACATGCTTTGTCGAGTGTCATGTCAGAGGCGCTTGGCAAAGATTTTTTTATTTTTTTTTCAAAATTTCTTTGCCGAGTGCCCTACCGGGGAGGCACTCGGCAAAGATTTTTTTTATTTTTTTTAATAATTTCTTTGTCGAGTGCCCTGCCAGGTCGGCGCTCGGCAAATATTTTTTAATTTTTTTTCGTAATTTTTTTACTGAGTGCCCTGTCAGGGCGGCACTCGGCAAATATTTTTTTTAAAAAAATCTTTGCCGAGTGCCCTGGCCCTGGTACTCGGCAAAGCTGCTGCAGAATTCCCAGCTTTGCCGAGTGCCAGGGTCAGGGCACTCGACAAATAGGCTAATTTTTTTATTCTATATTCACAAACACAGCATATAAGAGATATATATATATAACATCTGTGACATCACAAACACAATATATCACATCCATCTCATTACAAAGACAATACCACATATATATCACATGTCGATCACACAATATCTCACATACGCGACGTCACAAGCATAATAGGTTCAATATCCATCGAAACAAGTCGATAGTTGATCACAATGCATCACATGTCCATCAAGCGATGAAAAAGAGATACAAACTACCGGTGGGGAGGAAACTGAGTGCTTGGTGAAGGAAAAGTGTCGTTGCCTGCTTGCGCCTGAGATGGGTTATTCGAACCCGCCGACGGAGGCTGCATAAAGGACAAAAGATTGCATCTGTTAGAGTGGTCATCTAATGAAAGTACTAGTCGAAGCAATTTGGTTAGTGTCGACTCAAAATTTCGACAGCACCTCCCCTGCGCAGGGAGGTTCCTAAAACCTGCAAAAAATATGGCACAAAGGCCAACAACCACATATATGCCAAACATGGGCACGAAGGCCAACAACCACCAATATATCAAGAGGAGACATGTACTTTAGTTCTCTTTCCATGCAGATAAAAGTATTGAAGTAGTACAACAACAATTACTACTAACCCTACAACTACTACTAACACTACTACTAACAGTACTAATACTAAGAACTACTTAACTATTAACAACTACTAGTACTAACCACTACTACTTACTAACTACTACTACTACTAACTACTACTACTAACCACTACTACTTACTAACTACTACTATTTACTAACTACTACTACTACTAACCCTACAACTAACACTACTAACTACTACAACTAACACTACTAACTACTACTACTAACACTACAATTAACTACTACTAACTACTACTACTACTAACCCTACAACTACTACTAACAACTACTTAACTACTAACTGTACTAATACTAAGAACTACTTAACTATTAACAACAACTACTACTAACCACTACTACTTACTAACTACTACTATTTACTAACTACTACTACTACTAACCCTACAACTAACACTACTAACTACTACTAACAACCACTACTACTTACTAACTACTACTATTTACTAACTACTACTACTACTACTAACCCTACAACTAACACTACTAACTACTACAACTAACACTACAACTAACACTACTAACTACTACTACTAACACTACAACTAACTACTACTAACACTACTAACTACTACTACTAACACTACAAGGGTAGGGCTTACCTTGGTGGCAAGAACGGCAAGAGCGAGGGCTGACAACGACGACGCGGATGACCGCAGCAGCGTGAGGATCAACGGGCGGTCGGAACGGTGCGAGGATCGATGGACGGTCGGGTCGGCACCTTCCTCTTCTTCCTCCCCCCTTCTCTCTCTTCCTCTTCTTCCTCCTCTCCTTCTCTTTCTTCCTCTTCCTCCTCCCCCTTCTCTTTCTTCCTCTTGCTCCTCTCCTTCTCCCTCTGCTGGCCGGCCGCAGGGCACGGCGGGGCTGGTGGAGCTTGGGGCCAGCGAGGGAGCTTGGGGCCGGGGGAACTCTGGGCGGCTCGGGGCTGGCCGGGTCGCTGTCCTTGGGGAGCTCGGAGCCCGGGGCGGCGGCCGAGGACCCGGGGCGCGGACGTTGGGTCACGGGGGCGGGGGCGCTGGGCCACCGGGGCTGGGCGGGAGCGCCGGCCGGGCGCCAGGGCGAGCGCCACCGGGACGGGGGTGGGGGGCGCGGGACGGGGGCGCCGGGGCAGGCCCGGCAGGACCTTGTCGGAGGGGGACGACGGCAGGGGCGGTGGCGGCGCGGCAGGGAAACACGGGGGCGGGTGGGAGAGGAGTGAGGAGGGGGTGGGGTTGGGCCAGCCCGTTCTGGGCCTTTAGGTTAAAAGATTTGGCGAGTGCCGGGCCCAGCGACACTCGGCAAAGGGTTTTTTATTTTTATTTTTTTAAATTCTTTGTCGAGTGCCAAGGTTGGCACTCGGCAAATAATTTTTTTTTGTTTTTTCGCCCCATTTTTTTCTGGGACCTTGCTACAGTAATTAAAACTCCATTTCAAAATTTGGGACAATTTTGAGTTTTTTTACTATATTTCCTTAATTATTTTTGTTTCGTTGAATTTTTTCGACTATTTCAAATTTGAACTGCATGTACATGAAATAATGGAATTTGGTTATTCAAAAAATGGTATTCATGATGTTTGGCATATGTTGAGGCCGTATTCAAGAACTCGCATGAAATTATGAGCATCTTGTTGTCGTAACATGACGATGTACTTGCGGGAAAAGTGTATTTAAATTATATAAAATCAAAACGAAGTCCGAAAATCACGAAACTTGTCGAGGTGTCTTGTTATCGCATGTGGAGGCCATGGTAAAAAATTGAGAATGTTTGGAGTAAGTTGTGACATTGGATGCCTAAAAGCTAGACATTTCCACATGCCTAAAAGTGTGGAGATGTGTGGCTTTTAGGCATCCGACGTCACAATTTGCTTTAAACTTTCTCAATTTTTTACCACGGCCTCCAAATGTGATAATAAGACACCTTGATAAGTTTCGTGATTTTTGGATTTCGTTTGGATTTTATATAATTTAAATACACTTTTCCTGCAAGTACATCATCATGTTACGACAACAAGATGCTCGTAATTTCATGCGAGTTCCTGGATACGGCCTCAACATATGCCAAACATCATGAATATTATTTTTTGAATGACCAAATTCCATTATTTTATGTACATGCAGTTCAAATTTGAAATAGTCGGAAAAATTCAATGAAACAAAAATAATTAAGGAAATATAGTAAAAAAACTCAAAATTATCCCAAATTTTGAAATGGAGGTTTAATTACTGTAGCAAGGCCCTAGAAAAAAATGGGACAAAAAAAACAAAAAAAATTAATTTACCAAGTGCCAACCTTGGTACTCGGCAAAGAATTTTAAAAAAAATAAAAATAAAAAACCCTTTGCCGAGTGCCTAACGGCGGGGCACTCGGCAAAGGCTGATGGCAGGTGGCCGCCGTCGCGCCGGCCACCTTTGCCGACAGCCAAATTTTGCCAAGTGCCCGGCACTCGGCAAAGATTTTTTTGTCGACGACCAATCTTTGTCGAGCGCCCGGCACTCGGCAAAGGAAAATTTTTGCCGACGGCTAAAGTTTGCCGAGTGTCCGGCTCTCGACAAAGGCAGATTTGCCGATGGCCTATCTTTGCCGAGTGCCGCTAGGTCTGGCTCTCAGCAAAGATTACCTTTGCCGAGTGCCCGACAGAAAGCACTCGGCAAAGCTTTTTGCACTCGGCAAATCAGCTATGTCCGGTAGTGTGCTTGCCAACCAGCCTACACGACCACGGTAGCCATCCATGGTTGGTACGCCGTACACCTGCGGAGCCCATGTCTCCGTACCTACCACCGTAAGATGGACCTACACGTCTAGGCTTCGGTGCCCCGCCACCGCCGCTGCCGTGGTTAGCAAGAAGAAGCCAAGAAAGGCTACGGGAGAACTCAGGAAGAGAAAAGCTACGGATCGAGCAGCATTCCTAGTCTAAGATCCCGAAGGATTTTGGACCGTGTATGAGAATATGGGTCCAATTAAAAGGAATTGGGCCGCGGAAAATTTTCATAAAACCCAGCAATATTAAGAAAGAGTTCAATAAATCTGAAATTTATGAACAAGACCTCGATTCTTGTAGAATTGATTATTGGTCAAGTATTTTGGCAGAATAGTGCCTATTTTCTGGTATATGTGATCTGACGGTGTTTTCGAATATAAACCTTAGAAAATTGTTGTTGTTCTTTCTCCTAAGTAGGAGATTTGCGTGCACGCTTGGACTAGCCGTTGATCCGGGTCCATTGTTGGCCACGCTTAAAGATCCATGCTCATCAGATCACTCGATGCCTTGGCTCAGAATTTTGACGCGTAGACATTACCTCAACAACAATTGGCAGCGATCGCAACAACAAGTTAGGTAACCAAGCTTGGATATGGGGTAACCAACAACATCTTGGTGATGCGTCGATGGTGCACTAGGCTTTCCAGCAAGTGGGGCCACTCCATCTTTCTTATTTGCCAAGAGGAACTGTCATATATGGATTTATTCTTCTCTTTCTTATCACGAGTCAAGTTCTCCCATGATGGAGAGTCGTTTTGGATGCCACATCAGCATATGCATCGTCCATGGGAAAAGTCCTTGACATGAAAATAAATCTAGATAAAGCAACTAATGAGTTAGCCCCACATGATGAACCTCTAGTATTTGAATCTATAACAATTTTTTCTTGATCACATATGAGACTTGTGTATCACAAAATTATACTTAGAAGAATGAAAATGAATGCAAGAGCCCTTACAAACACTCCCATAGGTCACAACACGTATCCCCTCAAACATACATTACAAATCATGTTTTTTGAATGTAGGAAAACAACCCAAGTTACATAAATCTCCAATATGTCGCAAGGTCAAGGAGGAAGGAGACACCTCTAGCCCTAGCCCAAGCCTGGGCGTGTTTGGTTTGAGGAGCCACTCCATCCTAGATGAGGTGGTGCATCATGAGTTAATTCCTCAAATTTGGTAGGATGACTTCATTATTCCTCATATATACTAGTACTAATTATTAGCTTGTGAGGAATAAGGTGATGATTCATCAACCTATTCCGTTCCACAAACCAAACTAAAAAGTGAGGAATGAGTAGATGATGGACCACCTCATTCCTTAAAGCAAACACACCCAAAGTTCTTCACTAGCAATAAGCAATAGGACTCCAGAAAAGAAAGGAGAAACTAACCATGTCAAAACACACCGATTTGCGGTGTTTCCTTTGGATTTTTATTAGGATTTGGATACTAATTAACCTATATTGTTTTTTCTTGATCACACATGAGACTTTTGTTGTATCATAAAATCGTATTAAGAAGAATGAAATGGACAAGAGCCCTTACAAACACTCCCACATGCCACAACACATATCCCTTCAAAAATACATAACGTAGGAAAACAACATGAGTTACATAATAAATCTCCAATTTTCTGTTATCTAGAATATATCGCAAGGTCAAGGAGGAAGGAAATGTCTCTAGCCCTAGCCCAAGCGTAATCATAATAAAGTTCTTCTCTAGCAATATAAGTAACAGGACTCAAGAAAAGATAGAAGAAACCATATAAAACACACACCGATTGCGGTGTTCTCTAACAATCCATTGCAGTATTGCCACCTCGATCTGCTTGTAGTATCACATCTCTGCATATGGGGTAATGGGATGGAATGATATAATAATATCACTACACCAGATTCTTACACTAGGAACGGGAGCATTTTTACTGTAGGGGCGACTGGGGTTGTGGGCGCCCCTACAGTGGGCGTCCTCGGGCCCCAGCAGCCCAACCACCCCTACAGATGGCACTGTAGGGGCGGCTGGTAACCTGAGCTGCCCCTACAGTTGGGGTTGATCTGTAGGGGCGGCTCAATCACCACCTGCCCCTGTAGTGCCCATTTGCCTTTTTTCAAATTTCAAAATTTAAAGGTTCAAATTTAGTCAAATGATAAGATAACCAAAATAAAAGTTGTAGATATTGATGAGTTGAACAACTTTTGTATTCATCACTTTTATATCTGAAATCATTTAGGGTTTTAAAATTTGGTTTGAACTTGTCAAATTTTAAATTTCAAATTTCAAAATGTGTAAAACATTGTCACATCCAAGTTTGATCAAACTTAAATGTTGAAGCATGATTTTAGAAATTTTTAGGAAAATAAACCATCACATTTGGAGTTAGTATGAGGAAGAACAACTAGTTACAAAGTTTACCCACAGATTAAAAAGAGAAATCACACTGTTCTAGATGATCCTTACATGATCATAGTGAACAATGTGATTTCTTTTTTTAATCTGTGGGTCAACTTTGTAACTAGTTTTTCTTCCTCATACTAACTCCAAATCTGATGATTTTTTCCCTAAAATTTTCTAAAATTATTCTCTATCAATTTATTTTGTTGGTTTTGTCAATATATACATATGAAAAGTTTGAGCAATTTAAATTTTGAATTTAAAAAAAATGCAACTTTAGATAAGATTTTGGTACCCCAAATGATTTCAGCTGAAAAGGTGATAAATACCAAAGTTGAACAACTCATCAAGATCTACAACTTTTGTATTGGTCATTTCTTTATATGACAAAGTGGTAATGACATTGTTCACAAATGTGACACATCTCTCGTAAGATTTTATAAACTATATGAGACATGTGTAAGATTAGTGAACAATGTGTGCTAAGAATTTATCAAATGAAGAAATGACCAAAATAAAAGTTATAGATATTCATGAGTTGAACAACTTTGGTATTCATCACTTTTTATGTTGAAATCAATTTGGGTCTCAAATTTTGGTTTGAACTTGTCATTTTTCAAAATTTCAAATTTGAAAGGTTCAAATTTTGTCAAATGGCAAGATGACTAAAATAAAAGTTGTAGATATTAATGAGTTGAACAACTTTGGTATTCATCACTGTTTATGTTGAAATCATTTTGGGTCTCAAATTTTTGTTCGAACTTGTCGTTTTTCAAAATTTCAAATTTGAAAGGTTCAAATTTTGTCAAATGACAAGATAACTAAAATAAAAGTTGTAGATATTCATGAGTTGAACAACTTTGGTATTCATCACTTTTTATGTTGAAATCAATTTGGGTCTCAAATTTTGGTTCGAACTTATCATTTTTTAAAATTTCAAATTTGAAAGGTTCAAATTTTGTCAAATGACAAGATGACTAAAATAAAAGTGAAAAATTTGGGTGTCCAATCGCTGGCGTGGCCCACGTATCAGAGATACAAGCGTGAAAAAGAGTGCGCAGTGGACAGAGAAGAGTAGTGCACAAGGGGAAATTTTTTTCCCACCCTTATCCTCTCACGCTGCCCCCAACCAGTCGTCTCGCATCCCCGCCGCCCGCGCACTCGCTCGCGTAAGGGCAGCGACCCGCCCAAGCGGGCGCATCCGCCGGCGCCGCCGCCGCCGCACCACCCAGCCGTGTCTGCTCGCCGCCACCGCACCCAGCCGCGTCCGCCGCCACCACCTCACCCCCACCCGCATCCGCCGCCGCTGCGTCCTCCCAACCTACGCGCAGCAGCCACCGCCGACCCCACTCTCTAGATTTGCAGTCGCAGTGCCAGGACGAAGGTGCAGGCACAGCAACAGTGCGCTAGCCATCGGTGATGCAGCAGCCATGGTGAGAAATCTCTCTCTCTCTATGCCAACCTCTTCCGCCCAGATCTACTATGTCTCTCTCCTTCAATTAGCAGAGGACTCATCACTTGTCGCTGGGAATCGGGTGCGGTGGCCACGGCGACATGATTTCTCCACGAAGAGTGGCCGGCGAGGCTGCAATCCCCAGCAACCTAACCCCCCGGGTGAGCTCTAGTCCAATGGCACTACAGTCGTTCCTGTGATTCTAGCATACTCAATCTATTGTTCAAATCTCTAGTGGTACTATGGATATTCATATCTTGGAAGGATGTGCTTCTTCATGATTAGGATCTAGGAATGGCTATATATGTATTTGTGAGTAAATTCAGATAAGCTAGAGATTCTGCAATTCAGATAAATCATGTTTGCAATGCTATGCTAGATATCAGGTTAACATTAATGTAGAAAAATAATTGTGTGTATGTGGTTCTTTAATTGTTTGGAACTATGTATGTGCATTGTCTGGGAAAAAAGATAGGAGTAGTTGAGAATGTATTTGATTATGTTTCTCTTTTTCCCTATTCTTCGAAGGCTTTCTTTTATTTTTTTAAATCTGCAGATACTATGGCCATGTTGTATGCCAGTATGGCACACCCATTTTCTACTCCATCTTTGAATTAAGGCACTCTCTTTACAATTTTTTCTACAGATGCATGGCTTTGAGGCACCATGGGCCGGTGAGTTCTCTATGAGCTGCGTCCCAGCACAGGCGAGTTTGTTGCCCCCACTGTAACATAACTATAGTTGATTATTACTACTTACTTTCAGTTTTGGAGGCAAGCTAAACAAATGATGTACTGAATGATTTCCTAGTCTTAATTTGGCTTTGAAAAGCATATTTGGATCTGAATGCCATATACAGTGACTTTGCTACCATCACCTGTTAGGCTGTTATCACTAATAATCCATAAGTGCATGAATTTAGCCACCAAAACAATTTTTTGTCATCTCTGTGTTCTTAGAATTTTTTTATGTATAGTATTCATTTATTGTTCCATATCTGTAGTATTCATTAGAGATTGCATCTATTTACAATTTGCACTTGTTTCTGTCCTATGAATAATAAGAAGCTATCCATTTGCACTAGTATTCCTTAGAGATTGTATAGAATACTTGAGTGTTCTACTCTTATGCCAAAGGTGTCTGCTGCATAGTGAAATGTGTCTTTAGTGAACAAACAGATTACGCTTTGAATATATACACAAAATCTAATCCTAAGGTGTTGCAACGATGCAAGATTTCTAGTTTACTTGATAGTTATATTTGTAAAGATTATTTTTGTAACTTTAGTACTTTTATTTTCACCATGTGGCTAAACCTCTTTCAGTACTGAGAAATAACTTGAGTATACTATGATTGGTGCCATTTGCATGAATTAGCAGCAGCTTAGACTGCATATTTTTATTCTTTTTGCTGTCCAGACAATATTTTAAATCTGAACATTTTGGTTCTAAAGATAGGTTCTAGTGTACTATCTTGTTGAAGTTTTCTAAACTACAGTTAGATAGTAAGGAGCTTACTATTATGCATACAGGAAACAGTGCCAATTATCTTGAACCAATGGCTTTATTGGTTTTGTTTATCCATGATACACATGAACACTGGCTAGGGATACTAGCTGTATAATTAGTAAAGTTTCATGCTTGGTTCAGTTTTAACATAACTAATCATTCAAATACATGCTGACAGAATGCTTGGTTCCTTTCACCATATAGATATAAGAGAATCCTTTTCTTGCAGGTGAAAAGGATCAAACTGCTTCTGTAGGACAAGACACTTCTCAGCTAGTTTAGGTAAAAAATATTCATGCCTACTTTACCTTTCCTCACTTAATAGAAGCTTGCATATGCCTACAGTTGATTTTTTTCACATGTTTCAGGTTATCGACCATATATGGACGGTTTTAGTTCTTTACAGAAGCAAATTTTGCTACTTCTATAGAATGTGGGAAATGGGAAGTGTCGGTCGGGACCCACAGGATACCCCACAAGGAAGGAAGAAGACCTAGTCCAATTAGGATTCTTCTCCTATAATCTTAGTAGTAGTATTACTCTGTAATCCTACTAGGAACTCTCATTGTAAACCGATTAGGATTCTGGCCTCCTGACTATATAAAGGAGGGCAGGGAACCTTGGATCGGGAGTTCAACAGAGCAATTGTACGACACAATGCTTCATAATCAATCCAACGCAAAGGCTAAACACCGACTGGACATAGGGCTATTACTCGATCTACGATCAAGGGCCTGAACTAGGATAAATCGACTGTCTCTTGCGTTAACCATCGAGTTCTACATACGCTGAAACCCGAACATACTGCCTCAGATACCCCCGTGGCAGGCTATCGGTGGTCAAACATCGACAGCTGGCGCGCCAGGTAGGAGCTTTCGGTGACTTTGCATCCAAGAGCTTGATGGACCTCGAACACATGATCTTCTCGAAGGGATCGACCTTCATCTTCGGTTCATGGATCTGCAAGGTAGGCGACGATGGCAAGCTCCAAGGCTGTCTCCTTGAAGAATTAGATCATCATCAAGATCATCCTATTTCGACGATAACGACAGATCAGCTTGCCGGAAGATTCGCACAGCTCAATCCGACTCAGTTCTCGCAAGTTCACGCATCTGACTCAAACTCAAGTTCTGCTTCCAAAACGAAGTCTTATCCGAGTTCTTTCAGAAAACCGAGTTCTTTTGTGACAAAGCTCCGGGACATGACGTCAACCTATCAAGAATACTACTCGGAATACACCCAGAATACTTCAAAGAAGTCAGGTCTTTTTTCATTCGGACTCCACAACATGGCAACATCCTATCAGACATGGCACGAAGGATCCACTTATCCCATGCTTAGAATGCCACTGAAGGGAGCCTAGGAAGGTCTTGTTTTAACCATAACATCTCAAGACTGCATCATTCGCTAGCCAGATACCATTCCTGAGGATGACGACGCCCAACTAGTCGATGACACGACAACAGCAATTCTACCCTACCAAGAAAGAGATTCCATCTATGACTTTGAGACCTCTAATGAAGTCATCAATAGCTCTGCCAGTATGAAAATCGACGATGAAGACAGAACAACTCACGCTAAAGAAGTACTCATGATTTGCCATCCTCGATCACCATTGATCCCCCATAAGCACCTGACGTAAGGTCTTCAGATAAATCCGAGTCCAATATATCACCATTTATCTAGGGATACGATGGTGAGACTGAGAGCCAGAGGCAAGCAAGAGAAAGGAAGAACAAATTGAAACAAGGACGACAACACCGTGCGAAACAGCGGAAAGACAATTGGATCAAATATGAATCAGACCTAGCCAAGTACAATAGAAGAAAATCAGAATGAGAAATCGAAGAAGGACGAGCATCGAGTACTCCCTACAATAAGATCCGGGAAGCACTAGAAGAACTTAGGGCAACCTCACACCCCAATGAGAAACAAGAACAGCTTCGAGATTTCCTTCGATCAATAATCTTTAAAATGAACGATGGAAAGGCAACATCTCAGGAAGACTAAAATCAAAGGAAGTCTGCTTTCGAAAGACTAGGACCAAGTGGAAGTCACAACGGAGGAAGCCGAAGAAATCACAGTCAAAATAATCGAGTCGAGCAACTAAGAAAGGACAGAAGCAGAGCACCTACCCGAACGGCCACACAAAACTACTCTTACCAAGACGACAGTTGGCAAGAAGGGGACGCAGAATCAGAATATACAGAAGCCAAAACACACGATAGGTTTCCCTATTTTGCAAATAGACTCGCATTGATTCGACTATCTCACAAGTTCAAGTCATCCAACCACTCCAAGTACGACAGCAAGACTGAACCAAATCAATGGCTCAGGATTTACTCACAATCGATTGAATTAGCCAGAGGAGACGATGACATCAAAACCTTGTTCTTCCCCATGGCCCTAGAAACCATGTCGCTTCAATGGTTTGACAAATTAAATCTCAGATCGATCAGAAATTGGGAAGACTTACAAAGAGCTTTCTGTGAAAATTTTACGGGAATTATTACACATCCAATCACCCATGCAGAATTAAAAGGACTCAAGCAGAAAGGAGGTGAAAGTCTCATAAATTACTATCGACGATTTGGCGAACTACGAGCTCAAGTACATGGCATCACACAACGAGAAGTAATCGAAGATTTCTCTCATGGAATCATGGCTAGGTGGCAATTCCAAGACTTCTGCAAAGAGAACCCAAGAAATAATGAAGAATTCAGAAGAACAGTAGAAAAGATGATTACTGCGGAAGAAAAAACAAAAGAAAGATTCTCGGAAAGGAACAACAGAGATAACCCGGACAGGCAAAATCCTCGAAACAATAGACATCAGGAGAGGAAGCAAGGTCTAGACAACACGGTAGCAATGGATGACAAATCAAAGAAATTTACCAAGCCCAGAAGATATGACGACATTGAGAACATGCGTTGCCCTTTGCACCCCAATGGGAGGCACACCATCGGAAATTGCTACACCTTCAACGAAAGGTACACTAAAAAAGATAGCAAGGGAAACAATAAAGAAGACAATCAGAAAAAAGGAGACAACCATGATGACAAGGGATTCCAAAAATCCAGAGGGACAGTAGCAGTAATCTTTGCTGGGATTCCAGACTCTAGAAGCAAACATCAAGAAAAGTTAGCGCTATGAACAATTATGGCCGCAGAACCCGCTACACCAAGATATCTCAACTGGTCAGAGTACCCAATCCAATTCTCAAGAGAAGACCAGTGGACCAGCGTAGGAAACGTGGGCCATTACCCATTGGTTCTAGATCCGACCATTGCCGACATGACTGTCATGAAAGTACTAATTGATGGAGGAGCAGGACTCAACATCATCTTTTCAGAAACTCTAAGGAAGATGGGACTATAACTCGTCGGGATGATCACACCAATAAGCACACCTTTTTATGGCATAGTACCTGGCAAGACAGCAATGCCACTTGGACAAATCACTCTACCGGTTACCTTTGGGACTCCCTCAAATTACCACACAGAGTTCATCAAATTTGAAGTCGTAGATTTTGATTCCTCATATCATGCAATTCTTGGGCGCCCAGCACTAGCAAAATTCATGGCAATACCGCATTATCCATACCTGTTGCTTAAAATGCCAGGGCCTAACGGAGTTCTTTCTCTTTGGAGCGATTTAAAGCGTGCATTTGACTACGATGTACAGGCAATCAAAATTGTAGCAAAGGCACAGGCAAACGATGGAAGAAAAGAAATAGCCACTATCGCCGCAGAAAAAGGCAAGAAGAACTAGAGATACCAGCTAAGAGACCGAGCATCCTAGCACCACCAAAAGAAGCCAACATGAAGCAAATCGACCTAGGCACCGGTGATCCCACAAAAACAGCAACCATCAGTGCCCACCTATCAGCAAAATAGAAACTCGTGCTCACCAACTTTCTTCGGGACAACAAGGACATTTTCGCTTAGAAGCCGGCCGACATGCTAGGGGTCCCAAGAGAGTTGGCTGAGCACAGAATTGATGTCAATGAAGGCTCCAAGCCTGTAAAGCAATGACTACAATGATTCTCTCCCGATAAGAAGGCAGTAATTAAAAAGGAAATTACAAAACTATTGGCAGCTAGATTCATCAGGGAAATTCTCCATCCGGATTGGCTAGCAAATCTAGTTTTGGTACAGAAAAAGAACACAAACGAGTGGCGCATGTGTGTTGACTACACAGATCTCAACAAACACTGCCCAAAAGATCCATTCGGGCTACCACGCATTGATCAGATAGTTGATTCAATAGCAGGATCTACCCTATTATCTTTTCTTGATTGCTATTCTGGGTATCACCAGATCACATTAAAAGAATAGGACCAAAGCAAGACATCTTTTTATTACTCCATTCGGCGCCTACTGCTATAGGACCATGTCATTTGGACTTAAGAATGCTAGAGCCACTTACCAAAGAGCCATCCAAACATGCCTCGATGATCAGATAGGCGAAAACGTAGAAGCATACGTGGATGACGTGGTTGTAAAAACAAAGAACCCAGATACACTGATTGAAGACTTAAAACAAACCTTCGAGAACCTGAAGAGGTGGAGGTGGAAATTGAACCCAAACAAGTGCGTATTCGGAGTTCTCTCAGGACAACTACTCGGATTCTTGGTTAGTCATCGTGGAATCAAAGCAAGCACCAAGCAAATTCGAGCAATAATAGAGATGGGCCCTCCTCGAAACATCAAAGAAGTACAAAAATTAATAGGCTGCATGGCGGCACTCAACCATTTCATATCAAGACTCGGCAAAAAAGGGTTGCCTTTCTTTAAACTACTAAAGAAGACAGACAAGTTCAAGTGGACAGAAGAAGTCAATGAAGCTTTCAAGAAACTTAAGGCATACCTCACCTCCTCACCAGTCCTCACACCTCCAAAGAAAGACGAAGACATGATGCTATACATTACAGCAACTACTACTGTAATCAGCACGAGAATAGTAGTGGAAAGAGAAGAAGAAAGGCACGTGTATAAAGTACAATACCCAGTATACTATATCAGCGAAGTGCTATCAGAATAAAAAATCTAGTATCCGCATGTGCAAAAACTACTCTACGCCTTACTGATCACTTCACGCAAGCTTCGTCACTATTTTGAAAGCCACAAGATTACCGTGGTGATAGATTTCCCACTAGGAGACATCTTACGCAACAAAGACACAATAGGACGCATATCCAAGTGGGCGGTTGAACTCGGTGCTCTAAACATCGATTTCACCCCGTGGAAAGCAATTAAATCTCAAGCCCTTGCTGATTTTGTTGCCAAATGGATAGAAATTCAACAACCCATATCAAGCGCCATCCTTGATCATTGGAAGATGTACTTTTATGGATCACTTAAGCTAGGCGGAGCGGGTGCAGGCGTCCTCCTAATTTCTCTAGATGGAAGACAACTAAAGTATGTCCTTTAGATATTATGGCAAGCCACCAACAACGAAATAGAATATGAAGCTCTCATACATGGGCTAAGAGTGGCTATTACACTCGGAATCAAGCGACTACTCGTATACGGCGATTCGACAGTAGTCATCAACCAAGTCAACAAAGATTGGGATTGCACCAAAAAAAACATGGGTGCTTACTGTGCTGAAATCCAAAAACTCGAAAAACACTTCCAAGGACTAGAAATTCTACATGTCCTACGGGATTCCAACATTGCAGCAGATGTTCTTACCAAGCTTGGATCCGACAGGGCAGAGGTCTCACCCGGCGTATTCATAGAGGAGTTATCAGTTCCTTCTATCAAACAACCCGGTGAGACAACCACAGAACTCACAGCCAAAGGTAACCAGATTCTAGTGATCAACACATCATGGACACAGGTTTTTATTGATTACATCAAAGAGAATAAGTTGCAAGCGGAAAAATAGCAAGCCACACAAGTTATCCGCAGAAGCAAGAATTATGTCCTAGTAGGAGACAAGCTATACAGAAGAGCCGCATCATCAGGAGTACTCCTAAAATGCGTCTCATTTGAAGAAGGCAAACAAATCCTAGACGAAATACACTCAGACTGCTATGGAAATCATGCCGCTTCAAGAACACTAGTCGGCAAAGCATTTTGCACTGATTTCTACTGGCCAACCGCTTTGAAAGACGTAGAAGAACTCGTCAGAAGATGCAGAAGTTGTCAGATGTTCGCAAGACAAGCTCATGTGCTAGCCCACAACCTCATCTGCATTCCACCTGCTTAGCCTTTCTCCTGCTGGGGGCTAGATCAAGTGGGACCTCTCAAGAAAGCAAAGGGCGGTTTTGAGTACATCTTTATAGCAATCGACAAGTTCACCAAGTGGATCGAATACAAACCACTCATAAAATATAGCGCAGCCAAAGCGGTCGAGTTCATCCAAGATATTATGCACCGCTTCGGCATGCCCAATCGAATCATCACAGATTTGGGTTCTCCCTTCACAGCTACAGAATTCAAAAGTTGGGCACAAGATTGTGGCTTCAGTATAGATTACGCATCAGTCGCACATCCAGAAGCCAACGGACAGGTAGAAAGGGCCAATGGACTCATACTAGCCAGATTAAAACCAAGATTATATAAAGAACTAGTAGACTATGGGTCAAAATGGATTGAAGAATTACCCAAAGTTGTATGGGGGCTACGGACTCAAATAAGCAGAGCCACCAGATACTCACCTTTCTTCCTAGTATATGGATCAGAAGCCGTACTACCCGCAGACCTGATCTAGATGTCACCAAGGATAGAACAATATGATGAAGGAGAAGCAGAACACACTCAAAGATTAGAACTCGACAGCACAGAAGAAGTCAGAGTAAACGCTACCCTGTAATCAGCGAAATGCCTCCAAGGTCTAAGGCACCACTACAACAAGAATACTCAGTCTCGATCATTACAAGTCGGAGACTTAGCACTAAGAAGAATACAAAAAACCAACGGACGCCACAAACTACTTAGTCCATGGGAAGGTCCTTTTATCATCGCAAAAGTCATCGGACTAGGCACATACAAGCTCATAACTGAAGATGAAAAAGAAGTCAACAATACATGGCACATCAGTCAGCTATGGAGATTCTATGCATAAAAACAACTCAAGGGAGAATATGTATACAAGACGCAAGAGATCAATGTTCATGATCAACAAAGATACCGCAATGTATCATTGTAACACATCAATACTCATGATCAATAAAGATGGTTATCTCTCGATAAACATATGTCTATTCGAGTTATTTCTTAAATGAAAAATGGCTAAAAATACGCCTGAGCATCCCGACCGAGAGCAAAATAGTTGAAAAGACACTTGAGCCCACCGATGAGGGTAGCTAACAAGCTAACACCCGAAATAAAATGCAAAATAGCTAAAAAGACGCCTGAGTATCCCGGCCGAGAGCAAAATAGTTGAAAAGACACTTGAGTCCGCCGATGAGGGTAGCTAACAAGCTAACACCCGAAATAAAATGCAAAATGGCTGAAAAGACGCCTGAGCATCCCGGCCGAGAGCAAAATAGCTGAAAAGACGCTTGAGCCTGCCGATGAGGGTAGCTAACAAGCTAACACCCGAAATAAAATGCAAAATGGCTGAAAAGACGCCTGAGCATCACGACCGAGAGCAAAATAGTTGAAAAGACACTTGATCTCGCCGATGAGGGTAGCTAACAAGCTAACACCCAAAATAAAATGCAAAATGGCTGAAAAGACGTCTGAGCATCACGATCGAGAGCAAAATAGTTGAAAAGACACTTGAGCCCGCCGATGAGGGTAGCTAACAAGCTAACACCCGAAATAAAATGCAAAATGGCTGAAAAGACGCTTGAGCATCCCGACCGAGAGCAAAATAGTTGAAAATACACTTGAGCCCGCCAATGAGGGTAGCTAACAAGCTAACACCCGAAATAAATTGCAAAATGGCTGAAAACACGCCTGAGCATCCCGACCGAGAGCAAAATAGTTGAAAAGACACTTGAGCCCACCGATGAGGGTAGCTAACAAGCTAACATCCGAAATAAAATGCAAAATGGCTAAAAAGACGCTTGAGCCTCCCGGCCGAGAGCAAAATAGCTAAAAAGATGCTTGAGCCTGCCGATGAGGGTAGCTAACAAGCTAACACCCGAAATAAAATGCAAAATGGCTGAAAAGACGTCTGAGCATCCCGACCAAGAGCAAAATAGTTGAAAAGACACTTGAGCCCGCCGATGAGGGTAGCTAACAAGCTAACACCCAAAATAAAATGCAAAATGGCTGAAAAGACGCCTGAGCATCCCGACCGAGAGCAAAATAGTTGAAAAGACACTTGAGCCCACCAATGAGGGTAGCTAACAAGCTAACACCCGAAATAAAATACAAAATGGCTGAAAAGACGCCTGAGCATCCCGGCCGAGAGCAAAATAGTTGAAAATACACTTGAGCCCACCGATGAGGGTAGTTAACAAGCTAACACCCGAAATAAATTACAAAATGGCTAAAAACATGCCTGAGCATCCCGGCCGAGAGCAAAATAGTTGAAAAGATACTTAAACCCGCCAATGAGGGTAGCTAACAAGCTAACACCCGAAATAAAATCAAAACGACTGAAACTAAGCCTGGGCATAGACCAGAGCAATATCAAAAGCAGGACCCTCCAGCTACTTGTACCAAATAGCAAGAGGCTTGGGGGCTACACTGGAGATACCCAAGAATGCAAGATCTACATATAACGAGTTGTTTACAACTCGACGGATCAAGAAAGGTCATCAACACAAATATCTACATATAACGAGTTGTTTACAACTCGACGGATCAAGAAAGATCGTCAACACAAAGATCTACATACAACGAGTTGTTTACAGGGCATAAGAGAAGGCCAGACAAGCACTCGATAGATCAAGAAAGGTCATCAACACAAGTTGTTTACTCAAACAGAAAAGTACTCGACAAATCATCTAAGGAATAGGCAGGGCTTTCAGACAAAGAAGACATCAACAAAAAAGACCTTCATTCAAAAAAGAAGTATAATGTCATATTACAAGGAACAGGCATAAAAGTCAAATACATCAAGCCTCATCATCAGGAGAAGGGAGAATGATATTAAGATTATCTACTATCCTACTAGCTAAGTCTTCAACTTTAGGCTCCATCCTCTCAACAGCATCGATGTATTCTTGACTATCAGTTTCCTCTGCTATCTTGGACAAAGGAGCCGTTGGAGCAAGAACCCGGACTTGGGCCAGAACATTCTTGGTACACAATTGAGCGCACCTCTTCACAAACTCTTGGAAACAAGTCAAAAATCGAGGAATCAACTGAGCCCAAGATTGCCCGTCATCTGCTGGCGTTCGAAGAATATCGGCTACTAAACGAAAGGATTTTCACAAAGCCTTCTAGTTCTCAGTAGCTATCGCCAACCTACTAGACAAGTCTTCAATGGTTTTCTAAGCCTACACAAGATCTCTATCAGCTCCACGCCTAATCAACTTAGCAAGCGCAAGTTCCTCTTCAGCATGAGTAATTACCTCCTCAGCCTTATTATGACTTGTATGAACAAGAGTCTTCATTTCTTTAATGCCCTCTGAGAGTTTTTGTTTCTCAACTCGGAGAGCTGGACGAAGCAGCAGACAACAAGTCAGTAGAAAGGAAAGTTTGAATATAAAAAGAAACAAAAATAACCCTCAATACCGTTGCACTCCTTCATGGCCTCCAAGTCCTTCATGGCCTCCGAGTTCTTTCGAGCCTCCTGAAGAGCGGCATCCCTCTGCTTCTCAATTTCAATAGCCCGGGCACGAAGAGATTTTTCTTCATCCTGATGCGTTTGACGCTCAGCCTCCAGCTCGGCTCGGAGGAGATCAAGATTAGCTTTCAGGGTGCTCACTTCTAAAGACAACTTTTTCTCGTTTTTAGATGAGAAAAAGAAGCCGGTATGATCATGAGAGAAGGACTGAGCAAAAAGATACAAAGAAAAACAAAGAATAAGGACCAAAGAAAAGTGAACATCCAAAGAAGGAATGATGAAAAAGCTTACCTGGAGCTTTTCTCCAAAAGAAGTCACGAGGGACGACAAGTTTCCCTAGGCAGCAGTTAATTCCGATAGCCGATGAGTGGCATCGAACTGCTGCACCACATCATCGGCAAAAGGAGGACCGCTGGAGGCAAGAGAAGGAGAAGGAGAGGCCGGCCGAGGTGAAGAAGGAATGACCAGAGTGACCTCCCGAGAAGCCGAGGCCAATCCCTTAGAAGGACCCGACGCAATGGCCATGGCCACCTCCGGGGCGGCCAAGTCTGCAGCAGCACCATCGCCAGAAAGCTTCGTAGCCCCCGTAGCCACTTCACCAATAGTACACTACGAGTCCTGAGGCTCGGTACTCGGTGGCACGACAGAGGGCTGAGAAGAAGTCGACGAAGAAGCGAGAAAAGACAAAGGACTGAAAATTGATAAAAGAAATCGCCGATGAGAACCAGAAAAAAGGAGAACAGAAGCAAAAAGATGAAGCCAGAATCTACTCACCCAGCCACCTTCTTCCTCACAAAGCCAAAAGAAGACCTTGCAGGGGGGACCACGGTGGTAGAAATGTCCTCGCCACTTGGCGACAGGAGCGGTATAGCCGATACCGAAGCCCTGGAAGAAGCCAGGGCTAGAGCCATGGAAGAACTTGACACTGGAGGTGCGGAAGAGCTCAGTACCAAGGCTACCAAAGAACTCAACACCAGAGCTTTAGAAGAAGCCAACGCGGGAGCCTCAAAAGAACTCGTACCCGACGTTCGGTTACTTCAAAAAGATCAAGACTAAAAGTCAAGACAAAGAGGAGAAATTCAATGGAAGGGGAATATAAAAACAACTCACCGCTGCATGATGAGGGGTACTTCATCATCCTCTTTCCCCTCGGTCTCAACCAAGGCCACTAGAGCACCCGCTGAAAAAAGAATAAAAGTACTCGGTTCAAGATAAAAACAAGAAAATAAAGGGACAAAGAGTATTAAATATGCTCACCTAAGAGCATGCTAGCTATAACTAGAGTACCTAGAAGAGTACTTGGCTTGCAAGACTTCTTAGAAGTAGGTAGGGCAGATGAAGACCCATCCGTTCGCCCCCTCTTTGGGACACTACGAGGATCGCGGGGGACTAGACGAGGAACATATTCTTCATATACATCAACAAATCCGGAAGAAACTCCATGAAGCACTATGGAGATTGGGAACTTACTGGTTGTGGAAGCTCCAGCAAGTTTCTCCCCAGTTTTCACCATGGCAAGGAGAACATCAAGAGGGATCGGGTCAACAAAGTTGCGCCCAAACTCCTACGAAAAAGAATAAAACAACAAGATAGGGAAAAGTTAAACAAAAATGGATACAGCAAGAGTACATAAAGTACCCAAACAAAGAGATAAACAACTTACAGCTGGAGGCGGGTTGTTGGCAGAGAACTCGGAGACAGTAAGCGGGACTACGCTTGCTCCTTTCAGCATCTTCTGGAGACGCTCGAGTACCTCCTCATCGGTCAGCTCAAGAGCTGGGACCATGCGTGAAGGATCCTCAGCCCCAAAGTACTCGAAGCCAAGGTGCTCCCGCTCCTTCAAAGGCTAAATTCGATGATGAAGGAAACTCGAGACGATACCAAAACCGGTTAAACCCTGCTGTTTTAGCATACTAATCCTATCAAGGAATGGCTGGATTGCCTAGACCTCAGCGGGTGACACAGGGTTCTTATCCCACCGGTCATTAACCATGGGACCAGATCCAGAGTAGACAGTAAGGGAAGGGATCAGATTGGTGGTATAAAACCAGTCGACACGTCAATCTTTTACAGAATCGACCAGGTCATAGTCAAAGAACTTGCTCTTAAGACCCTGGTGAAATTGAATCCAACAACCACCAAGAACGCTGGTTTCTTCACGGCGGGGTTGGGGTTTTAGGTGAAAGAAGTAACGAAATAGAGAAAGAGAAGGGGAAATTCCAAGGAAAGCTTCGCAAAGATGAACAAAGACAGAAAGGTGAAGAACTACATTAGGAGCGAGATGGTTCAAGCAAATCCCAAAATAGCTAAGAAATTGATGAAGAAAAGCAGAGGCGGAAAGACAAAGTCCAGCGCGAATGAAAGAGATAAAAAGAACGATCTCACCAGGACCTAGAGCAGGAACCCGATGCTCGTCTAGAACTCTCCATTCAGCAAAAGCCTTGCTCTAGATCAAGCAGTCGCTGACAAGCTCGCGGAGCTGCTCTTCGGTGGTTGTCGGAGTTGGCCAAGACTTCTGGGCGGCCCTCATGGCAACAAACTCCTGATTCTCGATCATGGAGAGTGATGACTCCTCGTCCACAAAAGAAGACTGGGACTTACTTGCGGTTTTCTTCTTACCCATGTACTAACGGAGGCAAAAAGCAATTAGGGGAAAAGAAAGCCTAGATGGCAGTGCTAAAGACGGCGGTGGCAATAGCGACGGTAGATGACTGAGGGCTAGGGTTTGAAGGCAAGAGAAAGGTAGTAAAGAAAAAAAAGATGAATGATCTTTAAATAGATTTTACAGCATTAAAAACGGCCCACCAGGCCCATTAAAGCACCGTGTGAGAACGCAATGGTACATTTACCGACATAGCTAAAATGACGGAGGGCACAAATCCACACAACGGTACAATTCAATGGGCAGATTTCAGACTTATCCATCCAACACTACTGCGGAGCTATCAGATAACTTCAAGAACAACCCGTCAACAAAGAAGAAAAGAAGGGCAACTTCACTAGGAACATAAGAACCCAGTTCTTACGAAAAGAACTCGGAAATATCATGAGCAACCAGAACTACAGTAGAAAAGTAAATAAATAACTCAGAAGACAAAGATTATTTCCATTACAAGCGACTTCAAAAATAGAAGATTACAAATCTTACAAGACCCAACGTACTTGGTACCACGAAAAGCAAAGTAGCAAAGAAGAACATGGACACGGCTGGACTATAGAATGACTACGTGTCCTAAATTGCTACTCGGAAGGACAAATCACCATCGGCTACACTGTTTTCTTCAAAGGACGGACGCAGTGCATCCAAGGTGGAAATCAGCAGCACGATAGGATAACATAGAGCAGAGAAGACCGGCAGGCATCTATCTACCCAAGACCGATATGATGCTAGATATGGTGTTGATCTGCACCGGACAGTCTCAAGACAGGTGGTGAAGATCAACCCAGAACTGCCAGATGAAGGAACGAAGTCCATATCACAAGACTTCCTCCAACTACCGCCATGTACATCCTGGTATATTGCTACCGCGGGATTAGCCTACCTCTAATCCCTATCACAAGACTTCCTCCAACTACAACAAGACACATAGGAACTACGGAACATACCCGAGGGCTGCTCTACTTCACAAACTACCATGTTAGTGATCACAAAGGTTTCAACAGAATGTTTAATGGATGAAAGCAAGCACTCTGGGAGGGTATTTATAGATCAAAGGAGCGGTGCACATGGACTAGGAGTATCAACAAAATAAGACTAACAAAGGACACAGTGAAAATACATGACTCAATAATGGAAGACTCAGGCGAGAGGGAACAGTACTCGAAGACAGGCATATTCGGAAGAATATACCAACACAATACAACCCATGAACAAAAGGCATTCAAACTCAACCACCACCATACAACTACATCTGACAATAGCAGACTACCAGAGAATATGCCAAAACCCTGCTTCTGAGTTCTTCCTGAACAAAACAACCCGGATATATGCTTGGGGGCTACAAAAGGAGAGGTATACGGTTCTATTAAACAACTCAGATTCAAGACCCTCCAACTTTTTGTTCCAAATAGCAAGAGGCTCAGGGGCTACACTCAGTGAGTGCACTTTTTTCTCCAAAAAAGCACACACCACTCAGAATGTTTCTTCAAGACAGACGGCGTCAGGGCCACAAGACAAAAAGAACCCGAACACAGCGTCAGAGCTCTTTTCAACAAGGAAGTCGGGGAGCCTTTCAACGAAGAATCAGGAAGATTTCAAGAAAAGACCCTCAAGCTCCTTGTGCCAAACAGCAAGAGGCTTGGGGGCTACATCCAAATGGGAGTACTTTTTTCTCCAAAAAGTACAAAAAAGTACATGCCACGCAAAGATCTCACAAAGCGCTACATGGTTTCGCTCAAGAAAGCACTCGGACGATGCTTGTTCATGCTCAACGAGACTTAAAGGAACAAGACAAGGCTTCTAGAACTCAACCATGAAGTGCTCGGGGGCTTGTCAGTACGGGACCCACATGATACCCTATAAGGAAGGAAGAAGACCTAGTCCAATTAGGATTCTTCTCCTATAATCTTAGTAGTAGTATTACTCTGTAATCCTACTAGGAACTCTCATTGTAAACCAACTAGGATTCTAGCTTCCTGACTATATAAAGGAGGGCAGGGCACCTTGGATCGGGAGTTCAACAGAGCAATTGTACGACACAATGCTTCATAATCAATCCAATGCAAAGGCTAAACACCGACTGGACGTAGGGCTGTTACTCGATCTACGATCGAGGGCCTAAATCAGGATAAATCGACTGTCTCTTACGTTAACCATCGAGTTCTGCATACGCTAAAACCCGAACATACTGCCCCAGGTTGCTACCGTGGGATTAGCCTACCTCTAATTCCTATCACAAGACTTCCTCCAACTACAACAAGACACACAGGAACTACGAAACATACCCGAGGGCTGCTCTACTTCATAAACTACCATGTTAGTGATCACGAAGGTTTCAACAGAATGTTCAATGGATAAAAGCAAGCACTCCGGAAGGGTATTTATAGATCAAAGGAGCGGTACACATGGACTAGGAGTATCAACAAAATAAGACTAACAAAGAACACAGTGAAAAGACAGGACTTAATAATGAAAGACTCAGGCGAGAGGGAACAGTACTCGAAGACGGGCATATTCGGAAGAATATACCAACATAGTACAACCCGTGAACAAAAGGAATTCAAACTCAACCACCACCATACAACTACATCTGACAACAGCAGACTACCAGAGAATATGCCAAAACCCTGCTTTCGAGTTCTTCCTGAACAAAACAACCCGGATATATGCTCGGGGGCTGTAAAAGGAGAGGTATACAGTTCTATTAAACAACTCAGATTCAAGACCCTCTAACTTTTTGTTCCAAATAGCAAGAGGCTCGGGGGCTACACTCAGTGAGTGCACTTTTTTCTCCAAAAAAGCACACACCACTCAGAATGTTTCTTCAAGACAGACGGCGTCAGGGCCACAAGACAAAAAGAACCTAAACACAGGTACAGGACCCACAGGATACCCCATAAGGAAGGAAGAAGACCTAGTCCAATTAGGATTCTTCTCCTGTAATCTTAGTAGTAGTATTACTCTATAATCCTACTAGGAACTCTCATTGTAAACCGACTAGGATTCTAGCCTCCTAACTATATAAAGGAGGGCAGGGCACCTTGGATCAGGAGTTCAATAGAGCAATTGTATGACACAACGCTTCATAATCAATCCAACGCAAAGGCTAAACACCGACTGGACGTAGGGCTGTTACTCGATCTGCGATCGAGGGCCTAAACTAGGATAAATCGACTGTCTCTTGCGTTAACCATCGAGTTCTGCATATGCTAAAACCTGAACATACTGCCCTAGGTACCTCCGTGGGAGGCTATCGGTGGTCAAACATCGACAGCTGGTGCGCTAGGTAGGGGTTCTCGGTGCTTTGCGTTCGAGAGCTCGGTGGACCTCGATATCAACGCCATATTCTCAGACTCAGTGGGATCAACATGCATCTCCAATGACGCTGTCCGCAACAACTCTGCTTTTTCCATGGAGATTCTGGTTGTATCCTTCATCGCTGACTCATCGATAATATCGTCAACATCAACTCAAGATCAACACGGCTGGCTAAATATCCATCTACTCAGACCCGATCCATCTAGCAGAATTTTGCTTGAGATGATAACAGCGCATCTATAGCGCCACTCATATATTATACGGGAACCTTACATCAGCACGAGATCAGCATGGCTACAATAGCTCAGACAATCGTACTTCGGCGGACTGCAATGACACGGCAACGTTCTCCTCTACTGAATCCATCTTGACCGAGTTCGACTCTGACTTCTCCCAAGTCCGGCTGATATCAGAGTCATACTCGAGTCCAACCACTAAGCTTCTGGCTCATGATCGATTTCAACCCGGACAAGGCAGTACATGCAGCGTGCTCTAGACCTAGCATCAAATTGGGTCAAGCAACGATCCATCCAAACCACCAAGTCTAGCTACTTTTAACTACTCGGACAAAATTACTCTGCCATGATGAACAACAACAGCTCTATGACTACATCAACTATGATGATTTCCGAGCACTCGATGACGGCTTCTGAGCACTCGACGATGAGTTCCAAAGATCACCCACACGAGCCAGGAGTACCTAAGCCGCACGAACGCAACAAGCCAAGATCAACTCAAATACGGAAACCTCTGCAAGAACAATACAGATCAACTCGGCTGATGGGCCTGACCAAGAAGTAAAAACACACGGCCAACAATTGAAAAAAGACCACGACATATACATGTATATATATGCATCTATGAACAAGCAAGCCACGGGATCAAGATATATGAAGAAGCTTTGTCTTGCATATATGCGTATATGGATTAAGGCATACAAAGTTTTGTGACTGGCACGCACCTACCGTCGAGTTCAGCTCCATGAAAGAAGGCGTATCAAGACAAGCACGGAACTTTGTCATGACCAATCAAGCAAAACAGTTAAGGAAGCTACACCGAGTTGTTCAACTACATGCACATGATGACAACAACTCGGCTCAATCAAAAATAATCAACCAGCACGTGAGAAGAAGCAAGCAAGGCCAAGCTGGCCAAGAAGCAAGCCATCCGACGGGAAGCAAGTAGGCCACTACAACAACCCAGTAATAGTGCAACACTCTCCGAGTAGTCCACAACGACGACGGATTCTGGCTACCACTACAACAACCCGCCGACTCTGCCTACGCTCGATGTAACAACGAACAACTACTCGGATGCTACGCCAACTACTCGGCTGCACATTCGACTACTTGGCTGCACATTCGACTACTTGGCCACGCCGACCGACTACCTGGCCACGGTGAACGACAACCCGGCTATGGTAATCAACTACTCGGCTGCAGCGATCGACAACTCTGCCATGAACCAAGCTAAGTGATGCTTTAATTTTTTACATTCCGGATATTATTCATATGCCTCTGTGGCCATATCATCTTCCCTTAACGGCTGTTAATTTTCTCGGATAGTAAGCCTTAATTCATGAAGCTTGTTTTCTCGAATGGATGGTCACGTCAAAGAACCTCTGAACCATATGGGTGGTCACATCAAAGAACCTCTGAACCATATGGGTGGTCACGTCAATGGACCTCTGAACCATACGCGAGATTCAAGTGCTTAAACGTAATAGGCTACTACCCAGGAAATTAACTGACCTAGCAAGGGAAGATACAAAAAATCATCATGCAAGCAAACATAGTGCTCTAAGTCTTCTCTTAACGGTTGCTAAAGTCCTCAGGTAGAACATGCCTTAATCTGTGAAGCTTGTCTACTCGAATGGATGGTCACATCAATGAACCTCTGAACCATACGCGAGATTCAAGTGCTTAAACGTAACAGGACACTACCTGAAGAATTTGCATGGCCTAGCAAGAGCAAGACACAAAAAAAATTTATATGCATTTTATGATGCCGGGGCCCGCCCCTGATTAATTATTCAAATATGGGACATGCTCCCGACTTCATATCCGGAATGTCATTTACAACATATTTATGTTTAACATGTAGGGGAGCTACATCTGTACCATGAGATCAGGAAAAACACGCTCCTGAGAGCTAGTCCAGAAACAACCTGGTTTGATCAAAAAAGAACCCCGACAAGGTGCGGTAAGAACCAAGACAAACGCTTAGAAAGAACCCGGATCGATCAGAAAACAACCCCGAAGAGTACCAAGACAAATTCAGAAAGAACCCGGATTGATCAGAAAACAACCCGGATAAGGGGGGCTACATCTGTACCATGAGATCTGGAAAAACACGCTCCTGAGAGCTAGCCTAGAAACAACCTGGTTTGATAAAAAAAGAACCCCGACAAGGTGCAGCAAGAACCAAGATAAACGCTTAGAAAGAACCCGGATCGATTAGAAAACAACCCCGAAGAGGTGCCGCAAGTACCAAGATAAATTCAGAAAGAACCCGGATTGATCAGAAAACAACCTGGATAAGGTACATACAAGTTCAGAAAGAACCTGGATGAAGTGCAAACAACCCGGATAAGGTACATACAAGTTCAGAAAGAACCTGGATGAAGTCCAAACAACCTGGAAGAGGTACATCAAGAACCAGAGAAGTCTAGAAATGACCTGGATGAATAAAAACAACTCGAAAGAGCATCACGGCTTAGTCAAACACTAAGCTCGGGGGCTCAGCATTCGCTTCAACTACGCCCGGGGGCTCGAATTCAAGGATGAAAGACCAAGAATACAAGTACTCAAGACTACAACGAAGACAACACATCAAGACCATTCTTCCGATTTCTATTCTAAAGAAAAGTACTTGGAGAAGGCTCGGGGGCTGTGGGATACATAACCCCAAAATTTTTTTGAAGACAAGAATCTGGACCCTCCAACTTTTGCAAGCAAAAGCAAGAGGCTCGGGTGCTACACTCAGTGAGTGCAATTTTTACGAAAAATTGCACCCACCGAAAAAGAACTCGGAGCAACCAAGAAGACTAAAAGGACCCTCTAGCTTCTTGTCCCAACATGCAAGAGGCTCGAGGGCTACACTCACTGAGTGCACTTTTGTCCAAAAGTGCACATCAGCCGAAGAAAAGACAAAGAAGACCATCTCAAGGTTTCACTTCAGAAGAACCTGGAATGGATTTACAACAACTCAACGAAGACCAAGAAAAACAAGAAGGCTTCTGAAGCTCATCCATGAAATGCTTGGGGGCTTGTCGATACGGGACCCATGGGGTTTCCCATGGAGAAGAGAGAAGAAGACCTAGTCCAACTAGGATTTCCTACATGTAATCCTACTAGGACTAGTTATACGTAATCCTACTAGGATCTCTACTTTGTAACCGACTAGGACTCCCGCCTCTCCTGGACTATATAAAGGAGGACAGGGGTCCCTAGATCGGCACCTACACATAACCGATAGAACTCACAACCACAACATACCTCGCAACGCAACAAATAACGCAGGGCGCAATATACTATCCACACCAGACTGGACGTAGGGCGCCGTGACTTTCCGGCGCGCCGAACCAGTATAAATCGTTGTCTCCCTGCGTTTACCATCGAGTTCCTGCAAATGCCGATACCCCTCCGAACAAATCACCGTCCCGGGTACCCTATGACGGGTTGCCGGTGGTAAAACATCGATAGAGGATACCCCGCAAGGAAGGAAGAAGACCTAGTCCAATTAGGATTCTTCTCATGTAATCTTAGTAGTAGTATTACTTTATAATCCTACTAGGAACTCTCATTGTAAACCGACTAGGATTCTGGCCTCCTGACTATATAAAGGAGGGCAGTGCACCTTGGATCGGGAGTTCAACAGAGCAATTGTACGACACAATGCTTCATAATCAATCCAACGCAAAGGCTAAACACCGACTGGATGTAGGGCTGTTACTCGATCTACGATCGAGGGCCTGAACCAGGATAAATCGACTGTCTCTTGCGTTAACCATCGAGTTCTGCATACACTGAAACCCGAACATACTGCCCCGGGTATCCCTGTGGCAGGCTATCGGTGGTCAAACATCGATAGGAAGCATTGTCTTTACTTATATTAGCTTAAGCTCCAACTCTCAACCTCATATTTGTACTGAATGCCATATAGAGCGACTTTGCTGTAAATTTGGATCTGAATTCCATATACAGTGACTTTGCTACCATCACCTATCTCTGTAGGTTCCCTTCTTCTTCCCTTCATTTTAATATTGACCGAATGATTTCCATGTTTTATTTGGCTTCTTTGAAAATCATTTTTTGGATCTGAAGATAATTGTCACTTACGGCTGAAGGAAGTGTAAGAATTTTTAGGTGTGTGATCAGATTGCCAAAACAATGAATTTGGAGATTATTGTAATGTTCATTTATTCTGTACAACATAAATGAACCCCAATATAGTATCAGGTTGTTTTGTTCTTTGACTGATGGTTTATTTGGTGAACTGAAGTAAATAATCAGATTTGCTTTAGTTACAATATTCCTGGTTTTATAGATATAGCGGGTTAGATCTTGCTTTCTCAGCTTTATTGTCATCCTGTGTGGTCATCACTGCTTGTAGTGCTCTCTATGGTCACTTTTTTAATTCAGAGACGTTGGACAAGCAATCAACTATATTGTTTTACTGTATACTTAACAAGATTTCTCATGAATCGTTATATTTTTCTTGTTTTGGCTGTAGGATATGGAGATGAATGGATGTGTAGCAGCTACTGTGTATTGCTGTCTAAGGGCTTGTAGGAAGTAATTACTAAACTTCTATCTATTTCCTATATGTTAGTTGCATGAACTATAGCACTATAACTTGGGTCTGCCTTATTTTGCGAGGCCTTTAGAATGTACTATGTTACATGAAAATGATGTTAATAAAGTAATAAACTCCCAAGGTGTTTTTATAATGGACTATGTTGTAATGATGGACTTTTGTGAATTACGACTTGTGATGATGTTCTAAATAATGGTCTTGTGTTTGTGGATGTATATATGTATATTTGTGGCGGTCAGATTCGAATTTGAATTATATATATATGTGGTCAGATTTAAATTTGAATTATTTATTTTTTTGCTGGAAAATCCACTGTAGGGGCGGTTCTTGATTGAACCGTCCTTACAAATACACACAGCAGGGGCGGCTGGTGATACAGCCGCCCTTACAGAAGTCCACTACAGGACCAACTGATATTACCAACCGCCCCTATAGAGGGCACTGCAGGGCGGCTGAAAACACCAGCCGCCCCTACAGAGGACACTGCAGGAGCGGTCAGAAAACCGCCCCTATAGAAACACCCTTTGTAGAAACACCCTAGAAAGGACGGCTGGTGCAGCCGTCCCTACAGAGACTCTAAAGCCGCCTAGTGTATACTACTAGTACACATCAGCCGGATCCAGTTCTAGATTGCTGAGACACGTGGAGTGCTAGCTACTCCTCTTCACCATTTTCTCGCTACTTAAATCGAGAAGCTTGCGTTACTGTGCTTGTGTTGGTTTATATATAGGAGCGAGCGAGTAGGATCGGATTAACAAACCCTTGCCAGCTGTTGGGAATGAGGAATTTGGGATGGGCGGGTGCATGCATCTATCATCTACTACTACGGCCTTGATTGATCAATGATCATATATAGGCACACGTGGCACGTGGAAGAGGCAGCTGATGGAGCTCCTCGTCGATCATCCGCGACTTGGCCATATGGTAGCGAGGTCGGCCTCGGCGTCCTTGATGAGCGCGTCCAGCTGGTCCAAGTCGTCGTCGTCGTCGTCTTCTTCTTCTTCCAGCATTAGCATGGCCAGGAATTCGTTCTCCACCTTGGTGTCGTCGTCCAAGGACCAGCAGCAGGTGGTGGTCGTGGTGGGGCCGGGGGGCCCCGGCGGCCGCTTGCCGTCCACCTCGTCGTCGTCGGTGGTGAGCAGGTAGTCGGACGGCGGGCGGCGCCTGGAGATGGTGCCCTTCTCGATGGTGATGAAGCCAGAGGACGAGAAGTCGCCGTCGCCGTCCGCAGCCTCAGCTGGGCCCTGATGCTGACGATTCTGCTTCGTCGTCGTCCGCAGCACTGGTGGGCAGCAGCCGGTGAGGGGGAGGGGCAGCCTCAGGCAGCTGCGCAGCAGGCTGCAGCCTGTCCCTGTCCCTGTGGTGGTGACCAGCAGCCTGTGGTGCAGGGTGAGAGAGAGCACGGCACCGGCGGCGGCTGTTGCAGCAGTGGTAGTGCCGCCGACGCCGAGCACGAAGCTGAGGACGCTGGGGGAGGGACAGGGACGACGCAGCTGCTCTGCCAGGTTGAGAGTGACACTGGCAATAATACGAGCGGCGGCGGCGGCGGGGTCCTGCTGGTCGCTGCAGGTGGCGGCCATGGTGACCGTGACCACGACGGCGTCGATGCTGTTGATGGGTGCGCAGTGCAGGAGGAGCACCTGATGGTGGAAGTCTGCCACGCCCGCCCTGCACACTGCCACTGCCGCAGCAGGAGCAGGAGTAGAGGTGGTACTCAGCTGGATGCGGCGGCCCTCCGTGGCGTCTGGCAGACCGGCCACCTGCTGCGCCTGCAGGCACAGCATGGCCACCGCCTCCGCCTGGTGGCTATTCGCCGGCTGCTGCTGCTGCTGCATTATATTGATGATGAGATGAGACTGGGGTCTGGAGAGGAGGCTGGCTGGCTGGCTGGAGACTGATGGATGATCGATGGTGGATCGATTATTATGTTTGGATCGGAGTCGGAGGCACATATCATCACATGCATGTGCTCCGTACGTCTCTCTCTCCGTCGTCGGTTTGGTTTGGTGCATTTGCATGGAAAGGAGAGGCGGATGAACGGAATATATGGTGGATTGCGCCGCGCCGGCCTTGGATTTGGGCGGCGGCGCAACATGATCTGATGATATGATATATATATATATATATATATATTCTGATGCATCGAGGAGAGGAAAGGAGCGAGACGTACGGACGATTGCACCGACCCTCCTCCTGGGCTCGATTGTTTATGGGCCGGGCCGGGAACGAACGAGCAGACCAAGGAGTGAGTCAAGTCAAACAAGCAAGCGCAGGCGCAGGCAGAGGCAGAGGCAGAGGCAGAGCAGCCGCCCGATTCCAGGGACGATTCCAGCGCTGCGTTGCGTTGCTTCAGCCCAGCCACTCCTCCAATCCCATCCAGTTGCACTTCCAAACGAAGAGAAGAGAAGAGAAGACAAGAGAAATCCAGTTCCTATCCAAACAAGAGATAGATCCAGATCTGCTGCTGCTAGGGTAATCGGCGAGGGGAGGTTGCAGCGACACCGATATCGCGGAATCAGATCCGATGGTGCGTCGCCGGAGCAGAGAAGGCGGCCGGGGCCGGAGCCTGAGCCTGGGCTGGCCTGCGTGCTGCCTCGGCTTCCTGCTCAAGCTGCTCGCCTTCCTCCAGGCCTTCGCCGCCGTCTCCGCCCTCCTCTACGCGGCATGGATGCTCTCGCGCTGGGCGCGCCACCACCAGCTCCACCTCAGCGACCTCCTAAGCTCGGACCTCTGGTTCCCGTCGCTCGTCATGGCGGCGGGGCTCTTCTACTGCCTCCTGCTCCTCGCGGGTTACCTGGCAGCCGAGATCAACACCGGATGCTGCCTCTGCTTCGTACGTCTGCAATACTACATACACTTTCTTCTTTTCTCATTTTTAGGTTATTTATTTATTTATATTACTTTTGGATTTGGAAACACCCCTGGACAGTACACCATCCCGGCCATGGCTATGATGCTGCTCGAAGCCGCTCTCGCCGCCCATCTCGCGCTCAACCAGCACTGGATTCAGGTTCCATTCATTCAATTTCTTTTTCTTTTTTAACAAATCTCAATTCTTTTTTCTTTCTTTCTTACTTGCTCACTCCGTATATGTACTCTAATACTCATCATCAATCAGGACCTGCCAGAGGACCGCACGGGAGAGCTCCACAACTTACTCTCCTTCATCCATAATAACCTCGACCTATGCAAATGGGCTGCTCTTGCCATCTTCGCCACGCAGGTCACCTCATCCCCTTCAATTATTCTCTTTCAGCCAGATTCTTCCACTTTTTTTATTATATAATATTAGAGTATTCCTATTACCATCCATACTCACTAGTCAGTACTGAATGCATGCTCTTGTTGCATTCATTATATGTCAGCATGTTTTGTAATTACAAACCATCTTCTTTTACCATGTTTCATTCATCTTCAGGCACTATCACTTCTCCTGGCTATGATTTTACGGGCCATGCTGTCTGCCCGGACCGTGGACTACGACAGCGATGAAGACTTTGTGGTTATACGGAGGCCACTCCTGGTTGCCCAAGCTCCTGCACCTTACCTCCCTACCACCGTTGATACCAGAGGTGCCTGTCCTGACCTCTGGAGCTCAACAATGAGACACAAGGTGACACCTGTCTCCCACTTCAACACTATAAAAAGGGGGCAGACCCAGTGCCGGAGGCTCCCACATGAGTGGGGTTTGGGGAAGAGAAAAACTGAGGCAAGCCTCCCCCCGCAAAATCTGCGGAGAGGCTGCTTTGAATCCGCACTATCTTTTGGATTATATATACAACAGAAACAGGAATGAACTAACACCAGAGATGCCGCAAGCTGAACATCACCTTCTCATCTAGTATTGTGCCACCACACTGACTTGGAGAAGCTTGACGACTCTGGCTAATTCATTTCGCTTTATTGTTCCACGAGATACTATTTCCCCCCCTGTGTAGACTATATATAGAGGATACCTAACAACCAAATATAATCCTTTAACATCGTGAAAGAGGCCAGCTCATCTCTAATCAAGTCAATAGATGTATGGAAACTAATATACTAGTAACCACATAATAATCTAACAGCTGTTGCACATGACATCTTAATCCTCATTTTCTTGACGTAGTTATAGTTGTTGGGCTTAGTTGTCCTGTGATAAACAACGTTGTTGATTTTCTATACAGTTCTGAGAGTTCTTTACCAACTAGATGTCTCAAGTTTGATGAGGAGTTTATAAATCATTAGTTGTATTCTGCAAGTTCTTTTTTTCTCAAGCAAAAGAAGTAGCTCCACTTCATAGATTATCTATGATAGTTCACATTCAATTTATCCGTTCTTCAAATCTCTGTATCTCCGAACTACAAAAGTTTCCTTATCACCCACCTTCATTATTGATTAGATGTCTACCCTACTAGTCATTATTAGCATGGGGTACAAAATAAAAATAGAACCAGAAGTCAAGCTTGTCTTTGCAGTCAAAGTGCTCGTGCTTCTCTACAGGGCATCAGTTCATTGGTTTGTCTAACTCCATGACCATGTGCAATACTGCAATTTAAACACACTGACACACAGCACCACGATAGAGTACACCCATTGTAGAACTAGATCCGCAGCTTCACAGGGCTGGGCAGATTCCTAGTGAGACATAGTAACATTTGAGTAAAGGTGGGGGCAGATAGAATTTCATCGGTGGATGAAGTTTTACAATCACAGGGATGATTAAATAGCTGTTTTGGACACAATGCTGATTTTCATCCTCTCCCTATCTTCCATTCTCCCTCTCCTTTTTGTGGCGGTGAGGCAGGGATGGCAGAGTGGGGAGGGAAGAACTCCGTCCCACACTCTCTCCCCCCTTTTTAAGCGAGCATACTCCCAGCTTCTTTTGCAGAAGAATTTTATTGACGATTGGTCTGTGGATGCACTACTACTGTGACTTGTCGCGTGCAGTTTGTCATCATTCCCTTGGTGTTACTTTACCTGTGTTGGACTATATATCCACTCTATCACTAGCCAATGAAAATGCTATGATGTCCAAAGATAATTCGTTAGATCTGAGGTGTTACACTCTATTTCTCTTTTCACGGGCTACAGAAAATTATTGCTTGCCCGAAAAATGATAATCTTTCTCTCTATCTATTCTGATGGACTAGTAACTAACTCACACATTTTTGCTGCCATCCAGTATGGCTTGAACACGAGCGACTACACCTACAACACACTGGATGCAAATGCAGCACCGCCTCAGTGAGTGGAGCAGTCACAGAGACAGATGAAGGAAGCATGTGTTTATTCAAAGCACCTGGTATTATGTACAGGTCCCTGGCCTGGCGTTCCTGGCGTATTGCTTGTAACCGTTTCCAATTTAATTGCACTTGGTTGATCTTGCGTTGCACTGTACCGTGTCACCTGTTGATTGATATGTGTATATTTGTGGTTATGTGGGCGCTGTGCATATGTGGGGTTTTACGTTTTTGCATCATCGTGAACTGGCTTTTGGCCAAAAGTTGTTTGTCGAGCCTGGGGATGATATGCACTGCAGGTAAAGTTCTGTGTATTTTTCCCCCCCGGAAGAATACTGCAGGCAAAGTTCTGTAACCTTTGTGCATAATATCTATGATTAAGGGTCAGAAGCTGAACTTTGTTACTCCTGTGTTGCCAGTTTGTCTGTCTTGCCAGTTTAGCAAGTTTATCAGCTGCTTTTGTTACCTTGTTGGTCGCCCTTGTTTTATCATCTTGATTACCTAGTGTCTAATTCGTTGAGTGGTGGCAACAAATTCAGCCAAGGGTCAATGGCCGGGCCAGTCAGTTGTTGGGTTGCCAACCAATGAGAGAATTGACTTTGCGTCATGACTTACCATGAAACTCCATTGGAAATGTTTCGTTTCATATATATATATATATGCTATGTTAAGCCTACGATGATGAAACGCGTCCACGTATCGAGGGTGTTCTATTTTATCACCTTAGGCAAATAGACATGGCACTCTTGGAACAATGAAATGAGTAAAATTGACCACTGGGAACGGCCTAACTGCCATGCTTATCCTTACGAACACCAGACTGATGGACATTACATGCACGAGAACACCCAAAAAAGCATCTTGCGATGTGTGCAGCATCGGAAAAGCCAGAATAAAAAGCAGAGTTTGCAAAACAAAGGATTTATGGTTCTTACACCGCTCCATTTCTTCATAACGCGTCATTGTTTCCAACGCAGAAAAGCCTCAAAACTGGAACTCGAAAAAAGCTCATACAGGGCAAAACTTTAGAAAAACGCAGGTTTGGCATGTTGAGCCTCCTGCAAACAGGCAAGTCGGGGTCCTGTTATTTCGCATGTTGTTTTAAGATATACGCAGGTGCATAGCATCAGGGGAATTTGATCGGTTCTGGCTGCAGTGCCTTCTTCACTAGCTCTGACTGCTCCTGCACATGAACCGACAGGAAGCCTGTTGCTGTAGCAGCTGAAGGTGCTCTGCCCACATACTTGATGTCTTCAAACGAACCCCGCCCAAGAGCCTTCATGGCAGTAAACAGCCGAGGACAGATGTAGCTGTATGCACCCATGTTCATGGGCTCCTCCTGGCACCACACAATCTCCGCATCTACATCGTTCAAACATGACAGTCAAGAACAGTTCATAATGTGCTCAGAATAAACAGAGCTCCATAACATCTTTGATAATGGAAACTATCATTTCGGAAAAATATTAAAAACTAAAGGAAAACCTCACGTACTTGGGTATCTCTTAAGCTCTCTTTGGATAAGGTCATACGGGAATGGGCAAAGTTGCTCAACTCTGCAAATTGCAACATCACCACGCTCGGACTTCTTACGCTCTTCGTCAAGTTCATAGTAAACCTGCAATGCAACAAATTGTTCATATTGTCCCCAACCACTAATTTGTTTGATTTTATTCAGAAACAGGCATACTTACTTTCCCAGAACATAAGATAAGACGGTTGATACCCTCTTCGACTTGCTTGTGATCATTACGGTCCTTTATCAGTCGCTTGAAACGTGTTCCCTGCTTATCAAATCCTAGATGGCCTTCAACATCATCAAACTCTGAAAGATTTGACTTGCAATCCTTGTGCCTAAGCAGGTTCTTAGGGGCTGTTACAATCAGTGGCTTCCGGAACTCCCTATGTATCTACAGCCCCACCCCAACAGTAGGCAACAATAGAAAGAATATAACATGTGAGCAAACTGCAAACCAAATGCTAGAATGAGAAAAACAAACTGCACAATAAGATAAGCTGACCTGCCGACGCAACAAATGAAAATAATTTGCAGGAGTTGTCACATTCACAACTTGCCAGTTACACTCTTGTATTTGCTTGCGAAGTGTTGGTTCCATCTCAGGTATGACAAAAGGATTATCATCACTCATCTGGCGCAAAACAATCATTATAGCAGTCTCAAGTAAGCAGTTAAACTCAAGTAAGCAGTTAAACTCAAGTTCTAGTCTCCAGACAAGCAGAAGATCTGAATCATTACCAAAAGGAAATGAATTTACTGTGCACTTGCATGACATGACTATTGATTGCCACACAAAAAAGAATTGTGCGGACGCATCAAAAGTTTAAAACTGCATCATTTCTTATCAAAATGGTTTCAAGAGAAAAACAAACATCTCACATTAGAGGATTCATAATACTGTAGACCCACACGGGAAAACATGATTTGTATGGATGCACAAAAATTACATGGTTTCTTTCAAAATAGTTGGATAAAAAACAACAAAAATATATAGAACAAGGATGCAAAAAAAGGACTGCTCAACACTGATGTGATGGCTGAACAACACCAATAACGAAAACATGGCTCCTGTGAATTACCTGAAGGAAGCGCTCCAAGCGGGCACTGGAATGCTCAGGACCTTGGCCATCATAACCATGAGGCAGCAGAACAACAAGGCCAGTTTGCCGCAACCATTTTGCCTCGCCACTGCTCAAAAACTGGTCAAACATCACTTGTGCACCATTGGCAAAATCGCCAAATTGTGCTTCCCAAAGAACCAATGAATTAGGGTTCTCCATGGAGTAACCCAATTCAAACCCAAGAACAGCAAACTCTGAAAGTGAACTGCAAACAGAGTAATACATAACATAAGGGAAAAAAACTTCTCACTGAAATGACAGATAAGAGATTTGGTACATCCATAAGCAAACTTACCTGTTGCTAACAGTAAACAGCTCCTCACTTTGATTCATTGCAACATGGTCAAGTGGGCAGTACTTTGCTCCAGTTTCCTGATCATGCAGAACTGCATGCCGATGGCTGAAAGTTCCTCTTTCCACATCCTGTCCACTTAGCCTAACATGATTGCCTTCCACTATAAGTGTTGCAAAGGCCAGGGCTTCTGCAACAGCCCAATCAATTCCTTCACCACTCTCGATCATAGCTGCACGCAGGTCAAAAATCTTCTTCACTGCTCTGTGTGGTTTGAAGTTTTCAGGCAGTGTAGTAATTGCCTGTCCTACACGTTTCAGTATCTCGGGCTTCACCCTGCATAGAAGGCATTTTCAACATCTAATAGTTGAACAGAAGACAATAAAGTGAAATCAACACAGTGTTCTTACCCAGTGTTGCGAACACGTGATATTTGCTCTGGTGACTTAAAGCCAGTCCAGTAAGCTGAGAGCCAATCCCTCTTGTTGGGAACATAGTCTTTGCTCTTTGCAAACTCTTCATTCAAGATTCGGTTCACCTTGTCATGGATCCTCTGGACATCTTCTTTTGAGACTTCACCCGTTCCGAGCAGTTTCTGCTCATAAAGCTTCAATGAGCTGGGATGGTTCTTAATGACCTGTCACAGATAATGCTCATCAGGGTCCAGCAATGCGCTAAGCATATTCAGAATGGAGGGGGAAAGGGAGAGAGAACAGGATCAGAGGCTTTTATTTCTTTTGTAAGTTCTATACAACCAACTTAATTAGCTTTCCTCCAAGAAACAGCATAAGAATTTGGACAATGAGTTAACAGAAATATATGCGCAAGCACAGCCAGCTTATAAAAATATAGAGTGAACAAGAGCTGCAAATGTATCAAGTGCCAACTTATGGGAAAATGGTAAAATAACATACAAAAAACAATATTGAACCAGTATTAGTAGGGTTACCTGATACATCTTTGGCTGTGTGAAGGAGGGTTCATCGATTTCGTTATGCCCGAAACGGCGGTAGCAAATCAGATCGACCACCACATCAGAGTGAAAAGTCTGGCGCCACTCAGCTGCAAGCTCACAAACACGAACAACAGCCTCTAAATCGTCGCCGTTTACATGGAATATAGGAACATTCAGGGCTTTGGCGACATCTGTGCAGTACTGGGAGGACCTGCCAGCTCTTGGATCAGTCGTGAAGGCAACTTGGTTATTGACAACAATATGAATGGTTCCACCAGTAGTGTAGTTTGGGAGGGCACTTAGATGGAGCGTCTCATAGACGACACCCTGGCCAGCAAAGCTTCCATCTCCATGGATCAGAATACCCATGTTCTTTGTCCTGTCAGCATCATTGGAGTAGAACTGCTTAGCGCGTGTCTTGCCAATGACAACAGGATCAACGGCTTCCAGATGGCTGGGATTGGCGACCAAGGACAAGTGGATCCTGTTGCCGCCTCGAGTTGGGCGATCATAGGAGGTACCCAGGTGGTACTTGACATCACCGGTTCCGGTGTAGAGACCGTCCTCACCTTCAACAGGCCTTGTGCCGCCAGTGAACTCGCTGAATATCTGAGACAGTGGCTTGCGAACAACATTACCAAGGACATTGAGCCTTCCCCTATGCGGCATGCCGATGACAATGTTCTCAACGCCGAGGTCAGCAGCCCTATCGAACATCTCCTTCATGCCAGGAATGAGTGTCTCGCCACCCTCAAGGCCAAACCTCTTGGCAGTGGCCCACTTGGTGGCTAGGAAGTTCTCGAACTGGGTGCTCCAGATAAGCCTGTCAAGCATGACAAGGCGGCGGTCCTTGTTGTATTCCTTGGGCTTGGCAGTCTCGATCTTTTCCCTGAGCCAGTTGCACTTGTCCCTGTCGGGGATGTGCATGTACTCGTAGCCGATGGGTCCACAGTATGCCTGCTGGAGCTTGCTGAGGATCTCACGGAGGGTGAGGACGGGGCGGTTCTCGGAGAGGAAACCGGACATCCTCCAGACGCCGAGGAAGAACTCCCTGTCGAGGTCAGCGTCTGTGAAGCCGTAGAGGCCGAGGTGGAGGTCTTCGGGGACGGCTCTTTCGTCGAGGCCGAGGGGGTCGAGCTTGGCCATCATGTGGCCGTTGACTTGGTAGGCCCTGACGAGGAGGAGGAGCTGCATGCTCTCCTGGATGGTCTGGCCGGAGACGCCGGCGGAGGGAGAGGCCTGGGCGACGAAGTTGCGGAAGAAGTTGTCCCATGACTCGTCGACGGAGGAAGGGTCGGCCTCCCAGGCCCGCTGGAGCTCCTCGAGGTAGACGCTGCTGGTGCCGTCGAGGAAGCTGTCAGAGAGGCGCGAGAGCGGGACGGCCCGGGGCACGGGGGCGGTGGAGCGGGGCCGCAGAGCGGTGGAGTGGAAGCCGCGGCCGCATCGGGTGGCGGCTGGCGACGCGCGGCTGGCGAGGCTGCGGCGGAGGGCGAGGCGGGCGGCGCCCGAGGCGGCGCGGAACCACGTCATCCCCCTCCCTCTTTCCTTGCCTTGAGGGGACGAACGGCGCAAGTCCCCGTCTCAGCCGCCGGGGAGAAGAAGGCCGACGTGATGAAGGTGGCGCCCGAGGAGAAGACGGCGAGGACACCGGATAGATCCGGCGCGCGACCGGTCGGAGCCCGAGCTGCAGCGGCGGGAACGGCGGGATGGCGACTTATGTTAGGGAGGGAATGTAAATTACCTTGGATCGGATCCGCGGCAAACCTAACAGGAGGAGGGAAAGGGATTCCGCGCCGCCGCCGCCGCCGGCGACTTATGTTAGGGAAAGGGACAGGTGCAGGGACGACGATGAACAAGGGGAAACAAGAAGTGAATGGAATACGACTTTTTTATTCGATCGATTTGATTTGGTTTGATGAGAACGAAAGAAAAAAAAGTGAGATGAGAACGGTTGGGTTTATTTATTTATTTATTACCCCTCCGTTCTTTAATATAAGCCATATAGTTTTTAGCATCAATATTAACGCACGGCTTGGGGAAAAAAAAGAAAAATCAGGCCATCTTCTGTCTCCTAATCAGATTGTTTTCTAAATCTAAGGGATTGGTTGGAGCATGTGCTATGTACGGTGGGAATGTTTCCTAACTAATCAGCGTGGGAGCTGATACGTACCTATATTTTGAAATTTTCTTTAAAAATCTATATAGCTTATATTAAGGAACGGAGGGAGTAGTATTTTTTAGAGAAATTTATTAATAGTTTATTATATTATTATTAACTACTCTTTGTTTGACTTTTATATGGGGTGGGTCTCAAACCCTCCCCTATCTTCTTAGACCACGCAGCCGTCTCCATCCTACCTTATTTTTGGGACTACCTACATATAAGAGTTTATTGTTCGTTGTCTTCCACATTTTCAACCATGATATAAACAAAAAAAGAAAAAGAAAAAGTAGCGCATGTACGTCCTGAGTGGATTTCATCCAAGATTTTCTTTTCTTTATCTATTGGAACACATTTAAGCAGTACTCCTGATGATGATGTTCTTTTGTATAGTTTGTCTCCCACCAGAACGTAATTTTTGCTTCTTCGTACAACCCGGGTTGCTTCTGTTTTGTCTTCGGGTAGTTTCTTCTCTTTGACAAACTCAATATATGTTTGTCTCCAATCATTTTGTATGACCATGATTTGTCTTGACTGGTCTGGTTCTTCTGCTTGATCTATTTATATTGGATCTGTTGTTTCCTTCTCTTTTTCTGTGTTCCCGAGTTGTTTGATGGATGGAGCTATGAGTTCTTCTAAAAATATACCAGGTGGTACTTTTGCTCTATCTGATCCTAATTTGGCTAGCACATCTGCTGCAACGTTGGAATCTCTTAGTACATGATGGATTTCGAGCCCTTGGAAAATTTTCTCCAATTTTCTGACTTCTGCACAGTACGCATCCATATTGTCTTTTGTACAATCTCAATCCTTGTTGACTTGATTGATTACTACAGCTGAATCACCGTAGATGAGTAGTCTTTTGATCCCGAGTGAGCTTGCCACTCTTAGACCGTGTATTAATGCTTCATATTCTGCCTCATTGTTAGTTGCCTGTCAAAGTATTTGTAGCACATACTTTAACTGTCTCCCTTCTGGTGATATGAATAGTACTCATGCTCCGGCTCCTCCTACCTTTAGGGAACCGTCAAAATACATTTTCCAATGATCAAGTATTGGTTCGGGTTCTTTTTGACTGATTTCTGTCCATTCAGCAATGAAGTCGGATAACGCTTGAGATTTGATTGCTGTTCTTGGTTTGAAGTCTAGGTTGAGAGCACCGAGTTCTACTGCCCATTTTGATATCCGACCTATTGCATCTTTATTGCGTAGAATGTCTTGGAGTGGAAAATTGGTTACCACTGTAATCTTGTGTTCATGAAAATAATGTCTCAGCTTTCTTGATGATATCAACACTGCATAAAGTAGCTTTTGCATGTGCGGGTATCTCACTTTTGATTCTGTTAGTACTTCACTTATGTAATAGACTGGTCTCTGCACTTTGTATGCGTGTCCGGGTTCTTCCCTCTCAACCACAATTGTTGTGCTGACAACGTTCTTGGTTGCTGTAATGTATAGCATCATGTCTTCTTTGCCTTTTGGTGGTGTCATTACTGGTGATGATGCCAAATACTCTTTTAACTTTTGGAATGCTTCTTCTGCCTGTTCTGTCCATTCAAAATTTCCTGCCTTTTTCAATAATTTGAAAAAAGATAGCCCCTTTTCTCCTAGTCGGGAGATGAATCTGTTGAGTGCTGCCATGCACCCTGTAAGCTTCTATATGTCTTTAACTTTCTTTGGAGGTTTCATATCCATGATAGCTTTAACATGCTTTGTACTTGCTTCAATTCCTCGGTTGCTGACTAGAAATCCGAGTAGTTGTCCCGACAGGACCCCCAAAACACACTTTGTGGGGTTTAGCTTCCACTGCCATGCTTTTAATTCTTGAAAGTCTCCTCAAGGTCTTCTATCAATGATTCGGGTTCTTTTGTCTTGATTACCACATCGTCAATGTATGCTTCTGCGTTCCTTCCGACTTGATTCCCTAAACAGGTTTGAATTGCTCTTTGATATGTTGCCCCTGTATTTTTTAGCCCGAAAGACATTGATTTGTAGCAATATGCCCCAAAGGGTGTAATGAACGATGTCTTGCTTTGGTCTTCTTCTCTTAAAGATATTTGATGATAGCCCGAGTAGCAATCCAGGAAGGATAATAGAGCCGATCCTGCTGTTGAGTCGATAATTTGATCAATCCTTGGTGGACCATACGGATCTTTTGAACAATTTTTGTCGAGGTCTGTGTAGTCAATGCACATGCGCCATTCTTTTGAATTCTTCTTCTCTACTAGGACCGGGTTGACAAGCCAATCCGGGTTGATTATTTCTCTGATGAATCCTGCTGCCATGAATCCTGCATCTATAGTGTGAACCTTTAAAATTTGATTTTGAGTAGAATATATAACTGTAGTTGTAAGCATGAGGTACAGAAATAAAAAACTTCCCCATGCACCGTGCAATACATGCACACCACCCTAATATCATATGCAAAGGATATTGCCAACTCCAATAAATCAAGAATAATGGCTAACATTTAAAGCTAACAGTCAGCTTGGCCACCATGGGGAGCACAACATAGAGTTATGGTTGAAGTGAATAGAGAAGGTCAGAATACCTTGTGTATCGCCCAAAAGAATCAGAAAGTAAGGGGCAACAACAGCTGAAATGTCCTGGACTGAAACACAGGAAGATTCGTTTAATAACATTATTCAATAGAGAGAGTTCTGGAGAATTGACTGATGCATCCTTGAGCTGATAAGATAAATCAGACAAACAAGAATTAAGCAAACCAATGGCCATTTGCCTACGAGTGGGTGTGGGTGTGCACTCAGCCCACCAACCTGGCTTGGCGCAGAAATAAAAAATAAGTTGGAAAGCATGTACCACACTCTGAGAGACCTTAGATGCCTCTGATAAATTCCTATTGGGTTTAGGTGCACATATAGGTGGTGGTTGTAGAGTGTTGTATGTATGCCTCATACTCAATTACTGTATTAATAAAAAAGAAGGCATAAGACAGATCAAACCACATTTGTATTGTTCTTGCCTTATCTGTCTACCAAACTGCCATCCCTATCAATTTGTTTTTCTCTCTTCTCAACCTTTCCTCTCATGCTCCTCAGTTTCCCTGCCCAAAAGATACTAATGTGCAACCACAATGTGCCAACCGAAGTCAGAAGATGCATAACACAAGGCACGATCTAGTAGTATAGTAGCACAAAAAGTCTCTATTTATCCCTACAACAACACACGGACTTGCTCAAACATCAAGGCAGAAACAATGCTCCGATCTTTACAGAAGAACAGAATACTAGAACCTGTGGTCAGTCTGTATTATGCATGCAACAAATTGGGCAAGGAATCGGCGGTCTCACCCGGCGGCGTCAAGGACATCCCTGGAGATCTTTTTTAGTGGCACCTTTGTACAGTTCCTCCAAGGTGCAAGCCAGCGGCCGCTCGATCGACGGCGCCTTCCTCTGAACCGGCGCGTAGGGGTAGGACAGCCCGGCGTTGTTGACGAGCACGCCGGCCGCGAGCCCCTCGCTGGAAAAGGAAGACGCGACGCGGTCCGAAGGGACGGCCGCGGTCGCGCTGTCACGGGGTAGGGGTCGCGCCGTCGGGAGATGGAGGGGATAGGGGAAGGGGAGGCGGGCGGTGGAGGGGTGGCCGCCGATGCCGGAGAGACGGCCGGCGGCTGCGGCGGTGATGGGGTGGTGGAGCTCATCGGGGCTAGGGTTGTAGGCGCAACTAGATCTAGCTGAGAGGGGGAAGAGGTGGGGGAGGTGGGCAGGGGCAGGGGGGAGGGGGAGGGGGAGGGGCCGGTGCCGGCGACGAAGTGAAGCCCGTCAAGCTATGGTTGGAGAATAAGGCAGCAGAGCCAGGTGTGCGACTGAAAAATGCAGAGCAAAACACCCACGGCCGGCCAGAAACTAAGTCATATATATAATAATAATAATATAAACTATAAACTGTTACAATACGTCGGATGACGTGTTTGTTTATATATATAGGAGTACGTAATAACTGTAATTAATAATAAAAAGAAATACAGATGGGCAGGCGAATGAATACTTGTTTAATGGAACAGAACACAACTAACATACGTATATTCCTAGTACAAATTACCGAATCAAATCAGCTGGATTATCTTTTGGGCGAAGCCACAAATAATATCTATTGTTCAATGCATCGTTCGGTCCAGAGATGTGACTATTTTTCTTCACCTTCCTAGCGACATCCTTAAATGTACGACCTCCACCCCATTTTGCGCCCCCTGCTAGGAACCACCGTATGACGAGCCTTGAGCTCGATCCCCAGTCGACCACAGAGAGCGCGTCGTCTGTGGTGAGGAACGTCTCCTTCTCCCAATTATCCCCCGAGAATGTCTCATCGATCTTTTGCAGACGCATGCCTTCCCCTATCATTATAACGAACCTGACAAGCCCGTCTTTGGCTTGTTCTTTAGGACTGATTATGTGGTTGTATGTTGCAAGCTGTAAGGTTGCATGCGTAGCAGAGTTTTTTTCCTAAAGGCACCAGTGGCATATTCACACGGCCGCCGGTAATCAAATCTCTGTAGTTCTCCTCTACGGGTAAGATGTGGGTTCCAGGCGGCCGGCCTTTAAAAACATCCTTATCTCCACTAAACTGGTACCACACATTGTCCCCATTACAGAAACCTATTATATACAAATCGTCTATCGCCATCGCCAACGTCACCTGCTCTTCCGGCGCTTCTTCCCCGACCTTGATATGGATATATATCCATTCAGGTGGGGTCTCGTAGAAGCCGCGCCGCCTAGGGCCCGTCACCGGTATTTGGTTGACACTTGGATGGTTGTAAGGAGGATTTCTGTTGGCGTAGTCGAGTACCAGCCGCATCAACTTAGTGCGGAGAACTTGAAATGTTTCAGTGCCAATGTCCCAGTAGACGTGGTGTATAGGAGCCGGCGGTGGAGGGGGTGGTGCCTGAGCTTGAGCAAATGCGGCTAGTAAAAATAAGGATAGCAAAAGCACTAAGTTGGGACGGCATGCTGCTGATTTATTGTTGGTGATCATCATGCCCTTAGCCCCTAGCTAGCTAGTGAACGATCGAGTAGCGAGGACGAGCATATATATAGTACTTTCTCTTTTACCTGCAAATGCATATGAAGCGAAACATAGATGATGCATTGTTTACTGGTACATGCCAACTAATACCAACCTGCCTACTACACACAACGCATGTGACTGACCTTCCAAACGTGCCTACTACAAGTGCCCGTCCTATGATTTTGAGGGTCCTCTGAAAAATTTATTGAAACGACCCATCTGCTAGGATGAAAATAGGTAGCCAGTTTTAGGTAGGACTGGTGGAGTAGAGAGCAAAATTTAGGTAGTACAAAAATTGGTAGCTACCCAAATACAGTTTTAGTAGTGTGTTTTAGGTAGTAGTGTTAGAGATGCTCTAACCCCTGCATAGATTGGGTTGGGACAGTCACATTGCAAGCCTCGCTCCATAGCTCGTTTCTACTACTATCCCGCTTCTGCCGGCGCGTTTCCGCCGTCTTCTAAATCTGCTGACGCACGTCGAAGCCTTCCCTTGCCGCTTCGTGACAGACACGACTATTCCCTCCATCCCAAAATAAGTGTCGTTTTGGGTTTTCGTGTCACAAGTTTGACTCGATTTGTAGAAAATATATGCAATATTTGTATCTCTAAATAAATTTGTTAAAAAGCTAGATCTAAATATTTTTTTCGATGATACTAATTACTTAGCATAAATATTAATATATTTTAATATATAGTTAATCAAAGATATTTCTCGGTAAGCGAGAACGATAGTTATTTTGGGACGGGGAAGTACGTTTGCCACTGGGCAAGGCGGCAAGCAATGCCAGGCAACAGCCGCGCGCGTCAATGGATTCAGTCCTGAGGGCTCCCGTGCGGTGCGGCTGCTCGCCGATGGCTCGATGCCTCTGCATGCCCTCTTTTATTTACTTTTCCATCTTATTATTCATTAGGATCATGCCCGTGCGTTGCAACAAGAACAACGCAATACCATGATAATTTAAGTTTGAGCTTGTATTGTATAATACTAAAAATAATATTTTGATCGTGACAATATAATAAAATAACTCAGAAATATACAAAACTTCAACACAGAGCAACAGGTATTGTAAGACAACAGTACAAAAAGTTTGGGAGGCAAAATAAAAAAAAACAATTGTTTGCCGAGTGTCATATTCTGACACTTGGCATATAGTAAGATTTGCCGAGTGTTGTATGTTGACACTCGGCATATATGTTGGTTTGCCGTGTGTTAACGGGTGGCACTCGGCAAAATGATAACAAAGGCTGATGGTGTTACCTCGGACATGAAGTTACCGTGTGTCTGTTGTTTGCCGAGTGTCAGCACTCGGCGTAAATTGTTATGCCGTGAGTTTTAGTTTTGCCGAGTGTCGTCTTTGGGACACTCGGCAAACATCATGTTTACCGAATGCCCGAAATCTTGCCCACGGCAAAGGTGGGGACACTCGGCAAATTAGGTGTTTCCGGTAGTGAATAACCAAATGTTCATTAGTGTAGTGTAGGTACTTATACAGATGGTGTATTTGTTTGTTCTATGTTAACAATTGTACCGCACAATTTCAAAAAACAATTGTATCTCGCACTAATAAAAAAAAATATATAGTTGGCCCTGGTCTTTCCCAATCCGTGCGCCTGCCGTAACACACGCACACGCCATTAGTGTGATCCATGGGAGCAGTCGAACTAACTCTCCTCTATTGCGCTAGCGTTGTTCCTTGTTCATTCGGATCATCTGAGACTCAACGCATACATGTACTATATAGTAGCACAGCTTGGCTTTAATCTGTATTGGCGTGAAATTATATGTTTGCATGCATCATCATTCATCATCGAGGAAACGATGAAGACATGCAGCCGCACAAGCATGTAGATCGACACAACAACTAGCCTTATTACCCTCCCATCCGATATATATGATCCGTCGTCATCATCAGTTTCCGGCTGCATCGATCGCACCCATATATCGGCCATCATCGATCACCACCACCGTACCTTCCGCCTCCTCCCGCCTGCTTAAACCTAATAATAATCCATCCGACTCCGACTCCGACTCGTCTCCGTTTCCAACCTAGCTATCCATCGGATGATCGATTTCGATTCCACCACCACCATCATCATATACATATATACTTTCCGATCTCCTGTCGCCACCGTCGTACCTCTCCCCCGTCCAGCTCCACGGCCGGCCGGTCCGGTCCACCACCACCATCCGAATCTCTTACTATACATCTCATCCGATCCGCGCCGCCGCCGATTCATATAGTAAGATAATTATTATGGACCAGCTACCTGACGACATGCTCGCCGACGTCCTGCGCCGCCTCCCGCCCAGCAGCCTGGCGGCGTCACGCTGCGTCCGCAAGCACTGGTGCTCCATCATCGACGCTCGCCGCCTGCTGCGCGCCGACCTCCTCCCTCTCCGCCTCGACGCCTTGTACTGCACCAGCCTCGACGCCTTCGAGCAGCTGACATATCTCTTCGCACGCCCTGCTTGGGCAGCGCGTCGAATCCCCGGCGGTTGCCTTGACTTCTTGGAAGATTACATGATTCTGGAAGTGCAGGATCACTGCAATGGTCTACTCTTTCTGTGTGACATGGTGGTCAACCCTGCCACACGCCAATGGGCCAACTTGCCTACCTCCCCGGAACCATCCATTGACGACATGCTTGGTGGGGTCAGGGTCTGGGCCGGGACCACGGCGGATCAGGACAACAACGACGACCACAACTTGTTGTATTCAAGCTATTACCTTGTGTACGATCCCATGGTGGAGTCGCCGCAGCACTTCGAGGTATTTCTTGTCCCCTTGCTTGCCCATGGTCTGCTGGGCAACCGGGAAAACATCACCATTGACCTTGACGAGCAACAATGGCCTCCATCCACATTGAGAATCCACGTCTTCTCGTCGAGGACGTGGAGGTGGGAGGAGAGGTCCTGGATCCGCCAAGGGGAGCCCGCCGGGACCATGGCTGATATGCTGCAATCTGATTGCTGGGACCGCAAGGCCGTATATTTCCGAGGAGCACTCTATGTGCATTGTCAAAACGATTCTGTCATGAGGTAGGTACTCTATAGTTGGCATCCTTATTATTTTTTATTATACAATTATATATATACGTTTTATTTGCTCTAGTGCTAAGTAAACACACATGACACATGACACATATATTCATGTTTTAATTTTGTATTTAATTAATTGCAGGATCGCCTTGTACAATGACAAGTATCAAATGATGAGATCTCCAGCAACACCGAGCAAACTTGGTGCTAAGTATCCTACTTTTTACTTGGGAAAATCAGAAAAAGGGGTGTATTCTGCGTTATTTTATTGGGTCGACTGGAGTAGCTGCCCTCAGTTTCGTGTCTGGTTGCTTAAGGAGAAGGAAGAGATCAATAATGGAAATCACATTATTCACATGGAGTGGGTGCTCAAGACTATCATCAGCATTCCACCGCTACATCCAGATAAACTTCCTCTTGTTCAGAGCGGTTTTGCATATGACGTATGGAGGGTGATCCGTAACTATAATAACGAGGAAGTACCACCTGCTGATTTTGCTGCTGATGATGAATGGGACTTTGACAATGCTGACATTGTCTTTGATGAAGCCAAAGATAATAAGGCCCTCGAAGCAAAAGAGCACTACCATGTTGATTTTCTCGGATTTCATCCTTACAAAGAGATTGTCTTCTTTTCTTTAAGATCAGGAACAATATCTTATAATTTGAATACCGCAAAGGTTCAATGGTTGGGTGGCCGCATACATATACCTGTGGGCATGAGTACCAGTTTCCCATACACACCATGTTGGCTGACTTTGGGGGAATTATTTGAAAACAGTTAATATAAGTTGCTGGCTTGTATCAAATAATATTTAAACTTCGGTTGTTTGTCTATTTGGAGCTTCTACTAGCATAAGGGATAGATGTTGATCCCCCGCGCATTTGCTTATAAGTAATATGTAATATACATCTTCAACTTTATTTGTCAAATTATCTTTCGTCATGCATATTTTGCTTTCATTTTTATGGTGATAAATAAATATCTCTAGATCACTATATATATGCATCTCCCACAAAGTAAAAGGCGCACTGAAGTAGGCACGAGCTGGACACTTCTTAAAAAATGGTGGACACTATTTTAGCTACTTAACTGCACGTACGTTGTTTCTATTCAATCGAAAATGACACGGTAGCATCGGCAATGAATGATTAACGATGAAGACAGTGATTCACGAACGACCACGAGTGTGTTTTGCCCTTGTAGGCTTCCTACAAGCGCAGCCTAATACTAGCTAGCTAGTATGCATTACATAATACAGTTAATTAGTGTTGGACTGAACTATCGGAGATGAAGCATGCATCACATCTGAGCAAGCCAATGAAACTCGCTGCTGGACTGGCAGCTTATGAGCGACGGAGCACACACGGTGTCACACTTGCCTTGGGATGGATGGATGCACACAATCTAGTCCACCCATATAGTTCAACAAACTGTAACACTTGATTTGTTTTGTTCGTTACAGCATAGATAATCATACAAAACCAGTGTACCATTTCTCTAATATAATATAGAGCATCGTACCACCACAAATGAGTGAGTGGTATACAAATTACACAATACAGTGTCAGTCACGCGAAAAAGCTCCAAAGCCTTGTTGCTTGTTACTCGGCGCCATCCCCTGAATGCCTGCAAAGGCACACCATACATTCACTCATCACATGGTGATCGAGGGGCAATTGATTAATCAAGCGATCCCACCTACCTCCAAGATGTCGGCAGATTCCGAGATTTCCGGTCTAACTGGACACTTTCTAGAGCAGCCGATGCCCGCAGCACCTCTTCAGATATATCATCGGCATCGTATCTCCAGTTGTACTCATCTTTCCTTGTGTTATTGGAAGCTGAAGATCCCCCTCTGCGATCTGAAAGTACATGTACCAAGACCACTTGTTTCAGAATTTGGAACAACACAGCTACATATATCATCATAAACTGGAAAGATTGCACAGCAGTGCACAGACCTGATGCCTGCGACGAAGAGATTGGCCTGGCAATTTCAAAGTAATATATGTCACACTCAACAAATAGATGTGCATAATTACAGACGCACAGCAGTATGGCATCATGCTTACCTCCCCATAGGAGGCAGGCTCCCAACTGACGCTGATGGTGGCCTCCTCATGCTCCGATGTTCAGCATTTAGAGATGGATCAGACTCTGAACTCATCATCCTCCTGCCACCCATCCTTGTTTGAGACAAATTCTGTCCAAAACAACATATTTAGATGACCAAAGCATGCTGTAGAAAACCAAAACTTTTAAGCTAGAGCATACTAACTATATTTGGAGGTTAACAATGGAAAACTTCTTATTAATAAAGTATAATACGAAAACCAACTTTACTTGCTCAAGGACAGTGAAAGCCAAGCTGGACAAAAAATTAAGATCAAATTTTGCGTGCGCAGTCAACTACAGGTCATATAGGCAGAAAGCAGCATAAATGCAGCTCATACCCCAAGCACCGCAGACTAACAAAAGGAGACCTTGAGCACGGGCCTTGCATCAATAAGTTGAGATTGAAAAATCACATGTAAGCAGATCTCATTACAATGATAATGATAATGCATTGTAAATATAAATCCCGTGGATACAGTGTAAGACAACTGACCAAACTCAGAAAAGAGTATATCAATTTTTATCCATTATGGTTATTCTAAGAATCATTGTCTACATTCTCCAAATGTTCCAGCTTTCTAGAAAATTTACAAACAGTGAAGATGTGCTTGATCTTGATAAACCTATCTCCTTAAGCTTCCAGAATAACAACACCTACCTTTTGTTCTAAGGCAGCACCATGATGAGTATTATAGTTGTGGCAAGCAATCTATTTTTTCGGACAGTTTGATTAAGCAAGACACCAATAATATGAAGGATTATTGCTCACAACTCAATATACTACCTTTTCTACATACCGATGCATAAGAGGATCCATACTAGTGTAACAAATAGACATTTAGTTGCAGAGTTCTCATAAGACTAATACCTGGCTAAAATGAACGTGGGGCAAACAGTGGTCTAGTACCTAAAACAGATATAGCGGCAGCTAATAGCCAGAGATCTGTGACCTTGATCCATACAGGACTACATAGTTTTGTAGGGAAAAAAGAATTGGGTACATTACCCCAAACACATTTTTTTTCCTTTACTGGGGAAGAAAAAGAAACAAAAGGATGATTCTTGCTTCTGCTAATGGTAATGCGAGAGATAAACCTCATATTTCAGATAACCTTCAAGAACATCTAAAAGCATTGGACCACTTTCAGCACTCCTGCTCCCCTCAGCTCCACTTTTGTTAGAAAAGTCTTTCAGTTCATTCTTCCAGAAGTCCTTGGGCTGATTTACAAACAAAACGGGGAAACATTACGGATGTTGATTCCTGAAATGCAAAAACGAAATATCAGGAACAGCCACCACTTACCAGGTTACACTCTGGCAAGTAAACTTTCATTGTGTGACTTAGTTGAGCCCACTCCAAGTATTCACATACAAGTGCAGTTAGTAACCTACCTGCAAGCAACAGAAATCCTATAATGTAAAGCCATTCCATGTTATGTGCAGCTTGCAAAATACAAGGCTAAACTTAGTACTGAAAATCATTTTAAGGCTGCACAACAACCTTAAACATTTGAGATATCCTTGATGGGACTTAGAAACAACAAATTACATTATGGAAATGCTTCTTTCAATTATCACCAGTGCAGAAGCATTCAAATCCAAAGACTCACGCTAGTCTTCAATCAGGACTCAGGAGAAAAGCAAAATTGTATCTTTCAAGTTTAGTCCTAAATTGCTTGCTAAAAAATGTCACAATTTCCAGCAGGGAAAAGATTGTCATGCAGCAGAATATCAAGCTTTGTCCTTCTGGAATATTTCAGAACAGTAGTATAAATTTCTATAGGTCAGTATATGAGAGAAAAGGTGTATATGCATATAGCAGTATTCGCTTGATTTCTTTTGTTTTGATAGTGCATCAAAGACAAGCTTTAGCTTCTGCAGACATATTTTATTAGCCAGCACATTCAAAGGGCAAACCTGAAGGTGAAGCATGCAGTTGCTTAGCTCGGTCATTACAGCTACCAAGCAATGCAGGACTCCCGCCATCATCATTCTCTACCACCCGATCCTCCTCTTCAATGGCTTCAAACACACTTGCTCTTAGCTCAGCCTAGTCATGCAGCCAGAAACATCATCAGGAAATTGGTAATGGCAACTAGAACAACAAAAATGGACCTGGTGAAAAATAAAACTTCTTGAGCAATGCGTGAGCATTCTTTCATATTCCTAAACAAGAACCTACCCAACAGCGCCAGGGCGCTCAGAATGTGCACATTCGAAATTGAAAAAAAAAAACAAATGCGCGGATTTTTGGGAAGCAAATTGCGGAAGCGGAGGTGTAGATCCCCAAAGCGGAGGAGAGGAAAAGCTAGATCCGCGGAGCGTGGTGGAGGCACCGGATCAATGGAGGGATTAGGGAAATGAAGAAGTGGGAAGTACGAACCCTAATCTTGGCGAGGACACCCTTCTTCTCGAGGGTGCGGGTGACGAGCGTCTTGAGCTCCATCATCTCCCGGGCGTAATCGTCCATCCCCGCCTGAAATGAAGTCTGGGGATGGCGAGTGGGAGCACGGAGGAGCGGAGGGAGCACGGAGCAGGAGCAGGCACTTCTCCTCAAACAGAGAGAGAGAGAGAGAGAGAGAGAGAGAGAGAGGGTGAAGGGAGATGGAGATCGAAGATGAACACGATAACAACAGAGGTTGGGGAACGGTGGGAGGTGTAGGCTAAAGGTTGACTGACAGGTGGGCCCAACAATTTTAGTTTTTTTTTATTTCGTATATACTTTAGTTATATATAAAAAAAATAATCCTCCATTTTTTTTAAAAAAAAGCATGAGTCTATTTGTCCAATTTACAGCTTCACCTTTTTAGTAAATTATTAAAACAGTTTAATCATATACACCATTTGCATTTTAATATATAGCCTACTAGAACATTTATTTTTCAATGGTATCCATAAATTATGGATGATTTCAAAAAATATAAATAAATATAACCTAACAAAACTAATTTTTATGACAAATATAAAGGCACTTTAGATAATGATACAAATTACTCCTATTGAATTCATATTAAGCATGCCTAAAAATAAGGCACATAGTATTTTCTCGAAAAAAAAATTTACGCATAGTCCATGTGTGCAACCGCCTACCATCACCAAGTGATCATTCACTAATAACTTAGTAGTTCATTGCAAAGTGAACTCACACTTAAGTGTAGATATAAGCCACTGGTTTCATAATTACACCAAAGATAGTTGCCTTTATTTTATTGACAATTCCAAGTTGACACTTTGACATAAAACTACAAGATTCATCATTCATATAGATCTCCTAGCCTACCCTTATTTTAGAATCTCATAACTTGCTTTGGCTGGCTTCCATGTCTACCTAGGGTCTTCTCCAGTTGAGCTAAACTCGTCGAAACAAATAAACTCCATGTTGTAAACAAATTAATATATTTCAAAGGACTCATTTTATTTTTCTATTTGTGGACACGCCATATCCAGATGAGAGCACATCAACAAGATCATATAGCATAAGTAGAACTCACTATCTCTTGAATACAACATGAAACCGTCCATAAAATAGTTTGTGTCGGGTATCTATATCTAGATACCCAGAGACAAGGAGTTAATAGACATCAAGATTAGCGCCTTGGACAGGTTAAGGACACGACCATGGTCTTATCCGACACCATAGGAGAGGACTCCCGCCTCGCCCGGCCCTAAGGGCATAGATCTTGTCTTGTCGGACCCCAGGAAGGAAAGTTACGCCTCGCTCGACCCGAGGGCTTGGGCTCTACCTCATCCGGCCCTTGGAGAAGGAGTTCCGCCTCGCTTGACACTCGGGTGTCAAATTCAGACCTTGGGCGGGAGCGCAGGACCACGTGGGGGCCCACACTGCTCCCAACCACCATTGATGTGAGGGCGCATGTCTCGACATGATCCGAAGCCATGACGGGCCATGCCTGAGACTGCACATCACTCACAGTGTGGAATAGGACGGCGCTGTGCCGCCAATCCCCATATGGCTCCCGTTGGAGTCAATTGTTGACCCGCACTGTTGACCATGCCGTTTGCTGGGGTGGAATGGGACGCCATGACCAGGGTAGCCACGCCCGCACGTGGTGCTAGTAGAAAACAAAAACGCGACATGGCGCCCATCCCCATCATCACCTATAGGATCGGCGGGACCCACATGGAGAGTATGGCTCCCGTTGGAGTCAATTGTTGACCTGCACTGTTGACCATGTCGTCCGCTGAGGTGGAATGGGATGCCATGACCAGGGTGGCCACGCCCACACTTGGCGCCAGTAGAAAATAGGACCGCGACATGGTGCTCGTCCCCATCATCGCATATAGGATTGGTAGGACCCACAAGAATATGGGATTTCCCCTACTTTTCCTCTTCTTTTTCTTCTTATCATCTTCGGGAAGAAACACCTATCAAGCAACAAGAATAATTACGAAGTGTAACTAAGAAAAATAGACTAACGAGTTAAACTAATAGTCATGAAACTGTCCAATAAGATATATTAATGAAGTGACATTACTTGTGGTCGGCATGATGTCAAGCAAGACAAATCAAAGTCTGTCAAGGAAATGTGCCCATCTCTATGAAGTAAAATGTTCTCTGGCTTTAAATCTCTATAGATTATACCTAAAAAAATAAGAGGGGAGCAAATGCTTAGAAATAGTAAACATCGCAAGTTTCTCTACTAAAATGTGATGAATAAGTGTAAGGAACCCTCCCCCTTTTGTCTACTAGGGAAGCCTATACCTTCATGAGTGGTTAAATTCATACCTAAAACAATTATTCAAATTGTTAGCAAATAATTACTATTGGTCAAGTGAAACAATATGTTTGTTGTATACTGAGTTGTGTTTGGCTATGCAATACATCCATGTTGCCCACCACCACCAAAGAGAATTTCATTTTATATAATTAGTATGGCACATATGACTACCTTGGCAATGTAGGTATTCAAGCGCCGTGACCACTTCTGCAGCATAGAACCTACAACAATTAATCATGGACAACTACATCAAACAATACATTTTGGGTTCTTATTGTATCCAACTACCAATTATACTATGTAACTAAACAAATTAAAGATCAGAGTAGCATATCCCTGACAATCAAGAAGCATAAAGAGTTTTAACTAAATCTAAGCAAAATAAACAATTTCAATGTCAACGTCAATGCCCACCTAACCGCATCTTCCTTCAGAACCTTCATAGGTTGCCTATCAAGAAGCATAAAGAGTTCCCCGCCAGCATAATAGTCAGTAATAAGACATACATGTGTCTTTGTCTGCGACATATATATGAAAATTTTGAGATGAAAGAAACCATAATAGCATCCACAGAAGTATAATAAAATCAAGGAGAACAAACATTAACAACCGTAGCATCGTATTAATATATTACACAGTTTCATTATGCAACAAACCTGAAATGATGCATACAATGTCGGAAGGAATGGGTGGTCCAACATATCCAAGATTTGTCGTTCAGCGGTAGCTCTATGGACCTAGAGGTACAGACGAATTGGATGTAGAAAGAAAAACCTAAAGGTGGAACTAACTAAAATGTCATGTGTGATGAAATTTGTTACTCATACCTTGTTTCGGTTAAGCATGACACTTTTATCCATAGCTTTCATGGCAAAGTATTCACCTGTGCCAAGCAACTCCACCAAGTGCACACTACAATTCAACAACTCACATGTTAACTATTAAATGTAAATAGGAAATGAAAACTAGACAGGAGTACATCTACTAGATTCATACAAACTAAGTCATTACTATACTTGAAGCTATAATAGAGAAGTACTTACCTACCAGTGTCGCCAGATCCTAAGGGTCTTACTGGTCTAAAATGTTTCAAATCAATGTTTTCACCATTCTCAAGAACCTACAAGAAAAATAGCATGAACCATCTAGGAGATTTCTAAAAAATGTCACATGTGCTTATTTCCAATGGTTTTCAAATTAGGCATATAATATTGCAGAGACTACCTAATTCTATAGAACAATGCTTGCCAATTGCTTTCTCAAGTGTCTCATATGATTATTTCCTTTCATCTAGTAGGCTCACAAATTGCATGTAGGTATCTATGTTGCGAACTATGTATAACAAACCTTTTGGATGGCTCTCCATGATGCAGTGTCCTTCATATGTGGCTTTGGCACGACTGGTTTTGAGTGATTAGCCCATAGATCCTCTGGTCTCTAAATTTGACCACAAATTTCTATTAGAAGTGCTCAGTAATATTTAATTTTATATTGTACAATATGTATATTTATTTAGATGAACCAAATTAGCATCCGGAAGTTCCTTTGCAGCCTTATCAATATTGTCTGCAGTTTTCTTAACCTGTTACATAAATAATTCAAGTTAATGCATAAGACAACTATGTTCTCCAACAAGGAAATTTAGAAAGTAAGGTATACAAAATTTAGTTTTTAAAATCACTTATGCAAACTAAAACACAAAAGAAGACAATTAAGGAGGGAATTGTTCGTCAGAGAATTAATCAACCGACCTAAAAGGTGCCATCTATGTAACTTTTAGAATGTTATACTTATACATACCACCCATCTATGAGTCCCAGTGTTGATCAATAGGGTTTAAGAGATATAAATCTTTCATAAACACTAGATGATGCTAAATGCTAATAAACATTGCAAGTGCTACACTATGAATAGCTTGCATTTATAACATAGCAGTCACGACAAAGTTACTTGGTATTTTATTCCATTTTTTTGAGATATTTGCGGTAGCAAGCCCATATATATCTAGTCACCATTAAGGTAGAAACAAACCAGCATGGCACCATCTTTTGCAGCAGCGTCTCGAACACGCTCAGTTCCATCCAATTGAACCCAATGAAGTATTGAACATCACCCTAATCAACCATCAAATTGGATGCATCTCAAATCACATGAAATAGTTCTAAACCAAATCTCTAGGTAAAAAAATCTCATATATCTTATTACTGTACCTTCTGATCACGCATAGGTTGCAAGTGAAAGAGGTTCCAGAATTTTTTACCTGCTCAAGTGATAAACAACCACAAGAAATTTTAGTTTGATTCATTACTATAGAAAAAATATATTTGCACATTATTAGCCTCTATCTGCCATCAGTTAATACTAATGCAGTAATAGAATACTAGATTTATGTTATAAATGTTTGGGGTATAGAAATTGCATCATGATCTTAGAAGAACATGGGAGCATATGAACAGTATATTACCGATTTTTGTATAATTTATCCGCTGAACAGTAATTTCTGTTTGGTTATCTATGGCATCTCTTATCTTCTTCACTGTCCCACGGTCAGTTTCAGGTCCTTGAAGAAATCTGCAAGAGAAGCATATATAGGTGAAGTGGTTCATTAAATCGTTACTCATGAATAGTTGAAAGCAATGAAACTATGCAATATTTATTGTTATAATTTACCTGCAATTTCTTCCCAATATTTCTTCTCGACAATACTCTATCAATCGTAAAAAGCTATCCGATGCAAATATCTGTGACATTCACTCGAAAATATAATGATTGTAGTTCAATGGAAAGGTTGATATCTATGTTGATAGAAAGAAAAGAACAATAATGATGTTAAAGGTAGAAGATATCCAAGCTTTTGTCTTACAATTGGATTATCCGGTAACCTCGGGTCAGTGATGACAAAATTCTTTTCAATACGTTCAAGCGTAGTAGCCAAATCTATACCCCTTCTCATTTCTTTCCTCCTGAAATCATCATCAAAGCTTTCTGGTCTCTCATCATCGCTATCAAGTAGCGGATCTTCCCTTGGTTTCAATATGTCCTTCTCTACATTTCCATGCCCCATACCAATAATAAGACTACACAAATAAATTAAATGTGAGAACAAATGCTAAGATAATAGAACTCTACAAGAAACTTTCAAATAAAGCAAATGCTATTACCCCATAAAGGAGCGCAAACCAGATTTCCTGCTCTTGTTCCCTCCTTCAGGCACTTCACTAATTTTTTGTAGAGAGTTTCTCATTCCACTCCGTGAGTTACGATGAGATCCACTTTTGGAGATTCTCTTGCCCGGAACTTCACCCGAAAGCACGTCTCCTGATTCCTGTGATTTCCTTTTTAAGGTATCGTTTCTTGATTCTGACAATGACGATCGTGGATCCTTTAGGGCAAGTAGAAGCTCTGAGACTGAGCTACGGGCATGATCCTTCTGTCTTGCTGCAAAGAATAATATTATTGGTTTCATAGACATGCTAGGTAAAACCTTTTTATTGTACAAAAAGTAAGCAAGACTACTAGCTAGTAGTAATAGCTAGTACCATCATATTTGATGAGTGACTCTGGCAATCCATTTGGGCGGAGAGCTATATCCTTGCTACCTTCTGTGTACTTACTCACTTCCACTTGCATTCTGTGACACATTGCACATAAAGGTTTATTATAACTATATATAGTGCTAAACAAAACTATAAAGTGGCATGATGATATATATGAATGAAAAAGCTGACCCAATAAACTTGAGGACCCTTCCATCCTCATCCTTGATGGGGGCAATGGTTAGGAGGTTCTAGAATGGTGTACCATCCTTCTTGTAGTTGAGAATACGACCACAGTAATTTGACCCAGCCGCGAGAGCCTTCCTGATCTTTGAAATCTCTACGGGGTCAGTCCTAGAACCTTGAAGGAAGCGGCTGCAGTTGAGATATGGTGGAGGCATAAGTGCAATGCGTATTAGTTGGAGTCATGTCTATGCATTTTAAATTAAATTGACATGGAATAGAATGAGATGGATCGAGTTGAAATCGACAAACCAGTTCCTTCCGACGACCTCATTGGAGGAGTAACCGGTCATGTTGAAGAATCCAGCACTGGCGTAGAGGATGGGGTGATCAGGGTGAGTGGCATCGGACACGACCAAGGTCTGCTAGAACACAGAGAGTGTGGTGCGAAGCTCCTCCGACACTCGGGGGAGCGCTCTACTAGCGGCGGCCCTCTCGTCGATGGAGTTTCCACTCTCGCTGGTGCGGTTGGAGCCGCCGGAGGGGCGTGCGATGACACCCTGGGGGCAGCCAGTGTGCTCATCGGTCTGGAGGACGAGGCCCCACTCCATGGCCCTCTGTGTTGCCTAGCCCACGTCAGCATCCTTCTCCTCATGCACCTCATCATCCCTAGCGAGGCTAGGATGGGAAGCAACTACAGGAGGGAGAAGGAATGGGGAGGTGGTTGCCCGATTTGAAGCGGCGGCAATAGGGGCGTCTGGATTGAAGACTTCAAGGGATCCACGGGAGTCACGTGGAAGTCCTGCACCACCCTCAAAATATTCTCATTAATTACAAGTGTTTTGAATGAAAATTCATAATACATATGGCGTCTCTCTTCTCATTAAGATATTTATATTCATAATACGAACATATCACTACTGGAGGCGCCCTCTTTGCCGAGGGCCTAGGGCACTCAGCAAAGGCCCAAAAGCTCTCGGCAAAGGCTTTGCTGAGCGCCGCCCTCGACAAAGAGCCCTCGGAAAAAAATTTAACGACAAAGAGGTCCTTTGCCGAGGGCCATTTGTAGGGCACTCGACAAAGCCTTTTCCGAGTGCCAACGGCAACACTCGGCAAAGAAAAGCAGCCGTCAACGGTGCTGCTCCGTTGATGGCGCCTTTGCCGAGTGCCGACAGTTAGGGCACTCGGCAAAGACATTTTTTAGTTTTTTTTCAAAAACTCTTTGTCGAGTGCCACGACGGCGCGCACTCGGCAAAGCCATTTTTTATTTTTTTAAAAAAGCTCTTTGCCGAGTGCCTCCCCAGCTTGGCACTCGGCAAAGATTTTTTGCTTTTTTTTAAAAAAATCTTTGCCGAGTGCAATGTCCTGGCGCTCGGCAAAGTTTTCCAGCTTTGCCGAGTGCCATGGCCATTGCACTAGGCAAATCAACCGAAATTGCATTTTTTTTTGTTTTTTGCATTCCACTGACACATACAGTTCAAATATATATCACATGTCACATATATATCACAAACATCACAATAATCACATATATATATCACAACGAAACCATTTTCACACATTATATCACAACCACAACTCAAATAACAACATATCGCAACCACAAGTCAAATATCACAACCACAAGTCATAAATTCACAACCACAGTCCATCAAGTCCAAGCACAAGTCACAACCACAAGTGAAGCTCAAGTCCAAGCACATGACGAAGCACAACTCCTCAAAAAGCGGCCTATGACACGATGGTGAAGCAAAGGCTCCATCATTCGGTGACGCATGAGCGGGGTTATTCGAACCCATCGATGGATGTTACAAAAAGATAAGAGGTTGCATGTGTGAGATTCATCTAGTAAGTTTCTATGTGAAGCATTGGTGTATGTCATAGCTAGTGCAAGCATCTAGTAAGTTTCTATGTCAAGCATCTAGTAAATTGAGAATGTCAAGCATGGTTGTATGTCATAGCTAGTGGAAGCATGTAGTAAGTTTCTATGTCAAGCATCTAGTAAGTTTCTATGTCAAGCATCTAGTAAGTTTGTATGTCAACCATGGTTGTATGTCAAGAAAGCATTTAGTAAGAGTGAACTGTCATACTTACAGGAGTGGCTGTAGGAGTAGGCGGTGGAGGAGCTGCTAACGGCAAAGGTACACCCCATTGCTGGACACTCTGCATGAAGGCCTCCATTTCTTGCATCCTCCTCTCCTGGGCCGTGAACGCTTCCCTCTAGGCCTACAGCTGCGCGCTCTGAGCCTCGACCATGAGCTTCTGGGCCTGCAGCTCGGCCTGCAATACAAACTTCAATGTTTTAGTAATGCAAATGTAACTTAGGTGTGCAAAGATGAACGTACGACGAGTAAAACAGGACGTACCTCGAGAGCGTCGACCCGTTGCAGTGACGAAGTAGGCCATGGGTGTATGGGCTGGCTGGAGCTCGTGCTCCATGCTCGGAGCACATCGAGAGAGGGAACAGTGGTGGAGTCGATGGCACCGTCTGCAATTCACAGCCGCCCATGCTTCTTGCCTCCTCCTAGCCTCATGATGGTCTTTGCATCAATGGGCTCAGTGCGCACATCGTAATCTTCCCCATGGACCTCCCTCACCTTTGAGGTGTACTCTTGGACCTTAGTGTGCACGGTCGGGTCGGAGTACACCTCGCGCGGGGTAGACGGGTCGAAGGAGACAGAGGAAGACGCCCTGCCCATGTGGGACATAGCCCACGCAGAGAACTCTGAGACCTCCACGCCCGGGTGTGCAGCCTCCTACGAGTAAGACGGCAAGATGGTGAGAAATAAGGCAGAACTCAGCATCAAATAAGATAAAAGAAATCACTTACATATGCTTGTTTGTAGGCGGGGAGGCTGTGGCTACCTTGATGGTGAGTAGCACCTTGCCTCAGCAGACACTGGTCCCACTGCCTCGCGTGGGTCTCAGCAAAGTCGTTGGACAATCACCTGTCCATGATCGTCTCCCAGCACACGGAGTGGGATCGGCACCACCAGGGAATTACCTACAAGTCATCGATTATTTGACATAGAAAAAGATAAAATTAAACTGACTTAATCTCAAAACGAATCATTATTAATGTTTTTCGTCTACCTCAAGGTACTGGGCCCGGGACAACTCCACCTGTCTTGCATCAGGCTTGCTGATGGACTGCTTCAACACTACAGCGTAGTAGTCTCTGTGGGCCTGCACGTGCGCCTCGTGGTGCATGTCAGTGACGTACTTCCTAAAGGCGACGGCAGCCGCCTGATCCGCCCGGGCCTCAAGTCCTTCTTTTGGCTTGAAATACCTCTGCATACAAAACTAATGTATCCATTCATTATTTCAATAAAAGACTTGCCCAATGAAAATGTTGTGCGAGAGACTTACCCAAAACTCCGCCAGTACCCGCTCCTACTTGTTGCGGTACCTGTCGTTAGGGGCCAACTGGTACCTGTCCCACGTGTAGGCTGGCTCCCGCATGTCCTCGGACACGTTCACAAGGCCAGGGTACCATTTCCTACATAAAACACCAAGGATGCTCGCGGGGGAGCGTGCAGAAGTACCCGACAAAACCAACCAGGCCCTGCACAAGTAATTAAGAAAATTTATCAGTTCCTCTTTTGATTTCCAACATTATCATATGAAGTAGTTGTGATAACATCTATAGTTACTTACCTCTTTGCCATATGGCGAATCAGTGCCCGGTTGCGAGGAAGCGGAGGCTGAGGGAGGCTCGCGGGACCTCGCTGGTAGACAGTCGGGGTAGCGGAACTGTCGCCCTCGGCGGCCTAGTCCTTGGCCGCCTCGTCCTCAGTCTGTCAGACGTCCTCGTCCTCAACCTCATCCTCAGGCGTGGCCATCACGTGCTCCTCCTCCATCACCTCGTCTGAAGGTGGCGGGGAAGGAGTCTGCTGCCTCCTGCTGACCTTGGTCCTCCTCCTCTGACCTCCTGTGGACGCTACCCCTAACCCTGACCCCTCGTCTGAAACAGGAGGGCGTGGTCTCCCATAAAGGGAGGCCATCTCACGTCGTGGATGGCTGCTCGCCATCACCTGCAATCACAAAGAATGAACAAGACTTATTAGTATATATATTAGAATTAGATTCAAAATAAATAAAGAAAACACAAACTAAAACAAACGTAGTATTACATGTATTAGGAATAATCTTCATGATTAGGATCATAGGTGTCGTCATCACTGTCAAAATTGTCCAAATGGGCAACACTATCTGAAGGTTCTATGTTGTTTTCGTCGTCATTGCCTAGCCTTAATCGGTCAAGCATTTCTATGTCCTTGGCATTTTGCACCACATCTCCATCAACCTCGTCATCCTCCGTTTCGTTGTCTACTTCCATTTCGATCGCTTCGGGTAAGACTATCTCAAATGTGCCTGGTAGCCCATCTTCTTGATAGAACTGTCCATCATATGTGTTTGCGTTGAAGTTGTAATCGTCATCGTTTGGGGCAGGTAGTTTATCGTGTGGAGACACCTGGTGCACAATAGCCCAACCCTTAAGATCCACTTTGTCTTGGTTGACATATCACGTATAGTACACCTGCACGGCCTATTTAGCCACAATGTAGACATCTTTTCCTGGATAGATGGAATCTTCTCGAATCTCGACTAGCCCAAGATGAGGGGTTCGTCTCGTTTCTCGAGGATTAAACCAGTGGCATTTGAACACGATAGGTTTATGTTTGTGACCATGAAATGAGAGTTCATATATTTCCTCAACTCTACCATGATAGTCGAGGCTATCAGTGCTGGGCGTGCAAACTCCGCTATTTGTGGTTTTCTGTTTGGGCCGAGTCTGCTCATATCTTGTTGTGTGGAAGCAATATCCGTTCACATCATAACTAGCAAATGACTGCACCCTAACATCATAGCCGCCTGCAACCTATCTCAACTCCTCACTCATGGATGAGTCAGTCTAGGCCTGCAAGCTCAAGCATGATAGGTCATTATATTAATTGAATGAATGAGAAACTTGGAATATGGAATGTGGGAGCTAAATTGGACATTACCTTTTGTTTGAACCAAGAAATGAAATCAGGCCTCCCCGCACCTGCACCCCAAGAAAGAAGGGTGTCATGTTCCTGCGAGGTAGGATCCCTTGATTGATGCCAGGACTCATGGACAAATTCCCTATCCGAACAAGAATCAGTGGGGTTGCATGAAGAATATTTAGGGCGTATTGAAATAAGTTTGTTGAGAACTTACTCGACGAATGGCTGCACCTCAGGAAGGTTGGTCAACACATATAGCATGACACTTCACCACTCTTCATTTCCCAATATCTTTTTGGTCGATCCACTTGCGCTGCCGAGTTGGCCTTGGAATAGGCTGTGGGTCCATTCATTTTTGCCAACATTGTAATGAGGGAGTGGATTATGATTGCTAGGAAGTTTCGGCTTGTAGTATAGTGTTGTAAAGTTTGCCACCTCCTCCCTTAGACTTGCCTCTGCAATGGAAGCCTCAATTATGGCTTTATTTGTACATTTCTTGCGAAGAGTCTTTAGACATCTCTTGATTGGATAGCACCACTGGGCTTGCACGGGCCCCCCAAACGTGCCTCGGATGGGAGGTGCACAATCAGATGCTGCATGGGCAAGAAGAAGCCAGGTGGAAAGATCTTCTCCAGCTTACAGAGCAACATAGGTGCCGCTTTTTCCAAGTCCTGAGCGACGGTCCGAGATATCTCCTTAGCACAAAGCTGATAGAAGAAAAAGCTTAACTCTGCCAACACTTGCCAGACATGGTCAGAGACATAGCCTCGGACCATCGCCGGAAGAAGCCGCTCAATCCATATGTGGTAGTCATGACTCTTCATCCCGTTGACTCATAAAGTGCCTAAGTTCACTCCCCTGCTCAGATTCACTACATATCCATCTAGGAACATTAACGTCTTGATCCATTTTAGTACTTCCCTCCTTTAATCGAGTTCTAAGACGAAATCGACCTTAGGTCTTTTCCATTATTTGTTTTGGCCACTAGGAGGCTGCATCTCTTGCTTCGGTCTATCACACAACATCGCTAGGTCCACTCTAGCCTTAACATTGTCCTTAGACTTGTCAGTGTTCATGAGAGTTCCCCAAAGTGCCTCGGCGATATTCTTTTTGGTGCGCATTACATCAATGTTATGTGGCAGAAGAAGGTCATCAAAATAGGGGAGCCTCATCAAGCTAGACTTATGAGTCCACATATGTTCCTCACCATATCCCACAAAACCACCTCCTTCATTGGGCACGAGAGCATCTATCTGAGCACGCACCTCAGCACCACTCTTCATGCGCGGTTTAGGGTCTATCAATGCAACACCTTTTGTAAAGTTCTTGATGTCTTGTCTGAATGGATGGTTAGAAGGGAGGAATTGACGATGCATGTCGAACGATGAATACTTGCCACCCTTCTTCAACCAAATGAACCTCATAGCTTCCTTGCATATTGGGCACGGGAACTTCCCATGGACACACCAGGTGGTGAATAACCCATATGCTAGGAAGTCATGTAGGGAGTAGTGGTACCAAACATGCATCTTGAAGGATGATTTTGTAGCTCGGTCGTATGTCCATACGCCCTTCTCCCAAGCATCGATCAATTCATCAATCATAGGCTCCATGTACACACCCATATTACTTCCCGGGTGTCCAGGAATTATCAACAACAAGAAGACGTTATGCCATTGAAAGGAGATGCCGGGGGGGGGGGAGATTCAGGGGGATAACAAACATGGGCCAACATGTGTATGGGGAAGACAACTGTCCATAAGGATTGAACCCATCTGTTGCTAGCGCGACACGTACATTACGAGCCTCAGCTGCTTTGTCAGGATGTTTGTCATTAAAGTATGTCCATGCTTCGACATTGGACAGATGCACCATCGTCCATGGCTTGTACCGTACACCTTCTTTATGCCATGTCACCTGTTTCGTGGATTCCTCGGTCATGAAAAGCTGTTGGATCCTTGGCACAAACGGAAAGTGCCGTAGGACTTTCGCGGGGATCGTAAGCTGCCTCTTCTGGCCATCTCCAGAGTCTACCTCCAGGTACCTTAAGGATTTACACTTCAGATAGTACTTTGCATCCTTGTGATCTTTCCTAAATAAGATGCACCCCTTCGGACAAACATGTATCTTGTCATATGGCATCTTAAGCATACGAAATAGTTTCTGTGACTCGTGCAAGTTCTTCGGCAGAATGTGCTTCTCTAGTAGCATGCTGCCAAACGCGACCAACATCTTATCAAAGCCTTTGCGACTCAGATTTAACTCGGCCTTCAACCCCATAACACGTCCAATGGCATCCAGCTGAGAAACCATCGTACTCTCATGAAGGGGTTTCTGTGCTGAGTCCAACATTTCGTAGAAGGCCTTAGCGGCTTCCTCCATCTCCTCCTTCTCACGTCCTTCTATGAAGTGAGCTTGGTGAGTGTCATCTAGCATGTCTGCTACTCCGGCATCATCATCAAAAGCCTCGAGGCATGGTCTCACCACCTCCGCTCTTATACGATCTGCTTCACCATGGTGGATCCACCAGTGGTAGCCAGTCGTATAACCATTGTACACAAGATATTTACCCATGGTCACCTTGTCTACCCTTCTATTGTTGTCACATTTGCTATAGGGACACCAAAGTTTAGAATGTCCTTTAGTTACACCCGAGCTCCATGCATGTTCCAAGAAAGCATCTGTCCCATTCACCCACTCAATGTCAAAGTCACTCCTACTTCTCTGGCCCATGTACATCCACTGACGGTCTTCCATCCTTCCACATATATAGCACATAGTAATGTAACCATCAATTGCATCTACGTGGTGTTCCTACTCTCTAATAGGTGAGGATAGGTCCTAATCCCACCCGCGGATGCGTAGATGAGGTTAGTTTCCATGCTCCGCTCCCTATCTGAGATAGAATTTCGGTAGCACCTCCCCGCTGTTCTCCCGATGCATGTCCTGCAAGGGAGAGTGTGTATCCGGAGAACAATAGGGGGTGATGCCGAAACACCATCTCGGACTGGAGAGGACCATGGAAACTAACCCATCTACGCATCCGCGGGCTATCCAAAAAACATGGACAATCCAAAACAGATACTGTCGATGAAATATGGTCGACAGTCTACTTAGGGGTATGCCCAAGGTAGTAGATTGTCAGCAGACAGATGCGCAAGCCATAAACAAGACGGTGACGCAAGACAGACATGAGGTTTTATCTAGGTTCGGCCGCCAAGAAGGCGTAATACCTACGTCCTACGTCTGATTGTATTGCTGTATGTCAATGAGAGATGTTTTTTAGAGGGGTCCCTTGCCCACCTTATATAGTCAAGGGGGTAGGGTTACAGATCTAAAAACTAATCCTAGCCAGTTACAATTGCCATAGGTGGCCAGACAAGGATTCCTATTCTAACCGAACAGGATCTTGCTTGATCTCCAAATCTGCCTTGACTCCTTGCGCGGGACTTCGAATAAGTCGATCGGGCCGCGCGTCGTCTTCTAGTGGACCGGACCCCCTGATCCGGGCCGGCCCAAGCCAAGCCATAAGGGTATAGGGGTTAATACCCCCACAGCTAGTCCCCGAGCACCATGTATTATGCTGCGACACGCCATTGGATCTCCTTCGACTAATGTGATCCGTCTTCATGTCATCTTCAACTGATTGAAACATTGACCAATCAAATGCGGCAGCATTCTGATCAGAACTGAGAGTAGTAGACCATGATTATAGCCAAAGATTCCGGTTGTCCGAAGAATGCATGGTGCTCTTAAAGAAAAAAGAAAAAGATTTCTTTCCTTATCAAGTGTGCCCACTTGTATTTCTGATAAGAAATGTAAGTGACCCTTGGACAGTAGTAATCCTGGCAATCAGTCAAAGCGTAGGGGTCGATAAAATAAACACATTCACCGCAAGGTAAAGTGTGCCCACTTAGTCCCCGAGCCTAGTAGTAGGTGACGTAGGCACGTGGTGCCAGGGTCTAAAAAGAATTTCCACTGAAGTTAAGAATCCAGTCGTCGTACAATCAATACGAGATGCACCGGCACGTGCATTGTACCGATGTAGTCCCCGAGCTTGCTGGAAGGAGAAGTATAAGCCTTGTAGCAAGGTCCAACTAAATGCCTCGCGACTGTATGTGAGTACATATCACATGTAGCTGAGGAGAGCAGTCGTCGAACATTCTTCGGAACAGTCCCCGAGCATTGTAGTGGTTGGAGCAGTCCCCAAGAACGGTAGTGGTCGGAGTAGTCCCTGAGCACGCTAGTGGTATGGGTAGTCCCCAAGTACGGTAGTGGTCTGGGTAGTCCCCGAGCACAGTAGTGGTCTAGACCATCCCTGAGCACGAGACATGTAGCGAAGAAATGAATGCCGCTTGTACTATTATTTGGTGTATTTATTTATCTTCTTACTCTGTCGAGTCCAATCTAACACATCTGGTCAAAAAAGCAGATGGGTATAGCATGTCATACTGCCCTCTTGTCCTTTCAAGCAAACAGTCGCTTGGCACCTATAAGGAGGTGCGTCAGTGTGTGCCCTCTCACACTAGCAATGAAGAGGCGCCTACGCTGATAACGAAGGGGCGCATATATTGGCATAGATCTCAAGGTTGTGAAAACAAGCGTCTGCGGTGCGTGCGCACGTCTCCCAAGAATCTTGGGCAGACGAAATGGCAGGACTCTTGGTTATTTATAATATAGAACTGGTAAGTTACTTTTTACCGATCCCCATTACCATTCGCCGCCGTAGCCTTCTTCTTCCTCTTGCCAACCCTAATACCTATGATATCATCACCAATCACCCCTCCACCGTATCCACCTCCATCAGCAAGGGCGGATTCATGGCGAAGAGCGACGCCCAGAAGAAAGCCAGAGTCATGACGAAGGAGTGGTGGAAGTCAAGAAGCAACGAGCAGACCATCGAAGACCTCATCATCATGGGAGTACTCCACAACAAGGCACTCGCAGGATGGCACGTGCCGGAAGGAGAAGGGTACCCTGATCCACAACCAGGTGAGATTGTGGTTTTCGGAGATTTCTTCAAGCGGGGTTTTGGGGTTCCAGTGCACCCTTTCCTTCAGGGGCTCTGTTTGTATTACGAGATTGGGATTTGCAATCTGCATCCCAACTCAATTCTTCTTGTCTCCACCTTCATTCATCTTTGCGAAGCATATGGTGGCTTCCAGCCCCATTTCGACTTCTTTCGCCATCTTTTCTGTCTACAGAAGAAGGAAGCGGCGGCTCAAAGATAGCTGGAGGTGTGTACCTCAATCTGCGTGATGGGATGAAGGCCCAGTACTTGCACTGCCCTTGGAACACATCGCTAGACGACTGGTACAAGAAGTGGTTCTACATCCGCGAAGAGCCAAACATGATCACACTATGCGATGTGGGATTCATTTTGGAGAAGAAGAACAGCTAGTCAGAAAAGCTCGAGCACCTGGAACAGATCCAAGAACTATTTGGGATGATCCCATGGAGGAAACTGGACGGTCCGAGCGTGGTCAGAAACTTCATCAGCCGAAGGATCCAGCCCTACTAGAGGAGGGTACATCCTAGCTATGAGTACCAGGGTAGCGCAGATCCAATAAGGACCAGGCAAGAGGCGCTTGACAAGGTCGAAGTCAAAGCTAGAATTGGAGAGCTATTTAACTTAGCTGATCCAAATTATGTCAGATTGAGCAACATCGAGCATGCTTTCAAGCTCGCCCGATGTAACACCCCAGGTGTTTGCCACTAGTTAAGCAATGGGTTTGAGCTAAAACATGGTATATTAAGTGATGATGAAGATGTCAAGGTCAAACCTATAGAAACGAGCCCCAACCTAAACTTGGATATTGCACCTGTGCTCGTCTATAGACCCCTTTTCAAGATATATGCTTGGGTGGTGTGATTGGGATATCTTCATGTGTCTCACATCAATACCCATCTATATTGGGCACTCGAAAAGTTTCGTGAAGTTTGGAATCAAGAAGTCACATGAAATGATAAGTTATATCCTTATTGGAATGACTTTACTAAGTGCTTGAATTGCACTATTAAGTGAATGAGAACATGAGATGTCAACCCAAACCTTGCAACCTTGCCAAAATGACTCTAGATGAACTCTACAACAAAAGTCATGAAAGGTTCATGTTGGGCAAATGCCAAGAAAATGCTCCAATGGATCAAAAAGGATAATTTAAGCTTCATCGTGATCCTACTTTGGTCAAAGTAGAATAGTAGGTTCTATACCAGTTTTGAGGTTGGACCTTAAATGAAAGTTGTAGTCCATATCATGTAGAACAAACTTTGTTTTTGGACTAAGAGCTAGATCATCTTGGAAGCAAGTCAAATCGAGGTCACAAGATCAAATTTGCTGCTGATTTCAGCACATAGAAATATTCTAAGTCTGGAATTTCGCTAAGCAACGACGTTGGCATTCCGCGTTCTCCGAAATTCGTTAAGCAACTTGAGTTGGTCCAAGAATAAAAGTTGAATGTTATATTATGGAGAAGAGCATGCAAAAAGTTGCACTGAGTTTGACCGAGTTTCGACCTCCGAAAGTGAATTTCCGTGACCGTTATCAAGGCGCTGACACTGTCATTTTATGGCTTAATTATCTGCTGATGAAGAGCTCTAACGACCATACCGCCTTAATCAAGTTTGTAGAGCATCCAGAGTAGAACAACTTTGCTACTGGCGCCAAGGTCCGAATATGCACGGAATATGCCGAAAAACAAACTCCAAGTCGGGCACAGTGACGCTCACCACGTGTTCCACGAAAGGGCGCCATGGCAGCCATGCAGCAGAGCGCGCGTTTCATTGCTACCGCGCGTCCGACCTCCGTGCCACGCGCCGCCTCGTGCCCTGCTGCTCCAAGACCGAGCGCCCTGGTGTCTCCATGCCTCCCTCCCTCGCTCTCGCCCTCCCTGGCGCATTTCCTCTGCGCGCTCGCTCGCTCTGTTGCCACGCGGCTGCTCACCATGGCCATGGCCGCCATTGCCAACTCCCAACCACCGCCTTGCCCCTCTGCTGCGCCATGCCTTGCTGCTCACTCCACCCGCCGCTCCCTTCACCTTTCCCACCTCACGCGGAGCCTCCTGGCCGTCGGTGTTGCATGCTCAGATCGCCGCCACCGCTGCAGCCGCCGCCCGCGCGTGGTCAAGCCACCGTGGGCCACCTCGGGCCGAGCCGAGGCCTCCGGCGGGTGCGTAAGGACCCCCTGTTGCTCCCCCACTACTCGTCGCCATCAATTGCCACCTCTCCGGCCGGATTCCGCGAGCTCCGACGGCCTCCTCTGCTTTGAACCCCGTCAAGGACTTCGTGCAAGAATTTGAAGAAAGGGAGGGGTGTAACTGCAATGTCATAGACTCAGGTGAATAGTACCGTAAGGACTGGTTTGTAATTATTTTGCAGGAACTTTGGAAATTCATAGTAAATCGTAGAAAATTCGTAAAATAGTAAATGTGGACTTTTTGGAATTCTTGTGAAATTCTCTATGCACTAGATCTATAATATTACATGTTTTACTTTAAAGTTTTAACGGTAAAAATATATTTATGCAGCTAGGTTTGTAATGCTAGTGGTATTTGTCTTTTTCATAACTGTAGTTGTAGGGCTCCAAATGAAGTGAAATTTTTGTGGCATGCTACTCATGTGATAGTTGATGTGTGGTAAAAATTTCATGAGTATTGGATGAAGTATGAGTGAGTTATTGGTTTATCTTGCTCTCACATGAATTCTTGCTTTAGCAACTTGTCTTTTTCATAGAGGTTGCTATACATATTCAAATGGAGTGAAATTTGTATAGTAGACTATTGAGAGGATATGTGAGCCACTGTAATTTTTGTAGAGTTTATTGTATACTTTTGGTATATGTTCATTAAGTCACCTCATTATCTAAAATAAATTAAGAAATGCATTAAAAGAATTTATTTGGTCATGGACACTAGGTTTTCTGGTGTTCTTTAGTCATGTGTGACATGTTGGTAAAGTTGGTTTTGCCTAATTATGTATTTGCAACATAAGTTAATAATTATTTTCTTGCCGATGTGGTTTATGGACAGATCTGGGAACTTAGCAAAGTTCTTCATGATAATGTGCTTTGTTGTGAAACTTGTTTATACAAAAGTTGTAGATAATTCATGTACCTAGCTTCTATTAAAATTTGGTGTCATTTGGCCAAGTAGTTTAAGAGTTACAGCTGTTTAAAGTTGGGTTTCAGAAATGGCTGTTTTCTGTCAATTGTGGACCAGTTTCTGTAAATGGATATATTTGACTTAGTTAACTTGAGAATCATGCTAAGATGATTAAATATGAATTGTAGAAAATTTCATAAGCTTTCCATAATGTCTTCTTGCAAGTCATTTGGATTTGTGTAACTCCAGTTATAGCTAAATCTTGTAGCTGCTGTTTGCATGTCCAGAAATTGACAGATTCCAATTATAGTTGTTTGCTTGTATATTGCTAAGTGTGGCTTTGTTGATAATCAAGTTATGATACTTGTGACCTTATTAAACTTGTGTCATGCTTGATGTGCTTGCTCTCTATACTTAGTTGTGTGATGATAGTTAAATAGCTATTGGTGTCTATGTCTTACATAATCTTGTGTTGTCTTGAATGCTTATGTGATGCATCTTGTGTTACCATTCATCACATTCATACACATGCATCTTGCATCTCATTTAGGTACGCTAGATGAACCATGTGAAGGACGTGATGTTGGAGCCAACCCGAAGATGGTGTTGGATGGATCTGTCCCGAAGATGCAAGGACTAAGCGAGTGCTAGGATCTGAGATGTCACTAGGATGGTGCAAGTTAACTGAACTGACTTGTGTCGGATCCCAGGCAAGCCCCGGAGCATTCTAAGTCTCCTACTTTATAAAAGCAATTCTTTCTATATATATGAGTTTATATATTGTTGCATTAAGTTGTAGGAGTTGATTGAAACCGTTGATGCATTTATTACTATCCTTGCCTACCTTATTACCTTTTACCCTGTTAGGTCAGGATCGAATAACTACTTAGCCTTGCTTAGACCGGTAGCGATCGGTGATATCCGGTCACCTACATTTATAGGTGGTTACTAGAAGAATTTAGCTATGGAAAGAATGATATCCTGGAATTAACCATGTGTGATGGATAATTGGAGACCGGACGGAAAAGTTGGAGGCAACCAGACAGGGTTCTGGGGTGCTGTTAGTTTCCGTCTGTGTCGATTAAGGACCGTTCGTTGTTGGGCCTCGAGTCATGTTGAACGCATGCCTTACATTTAGCTGGCCGGATAAAGTACCTTCCGACCGCGAAGCTAGGAGATTTTTCGGGCCGAGTAGATTGCCCGCAACGCACTGTGCCGGAGCAGGTGTGGTAGGACATGGGGGCGGGATGATAAGACCAAAGTGCAGTCGGTCGGCCCCCGGGTACATGTGGTTCCTGGCAAACTCGAGATTCCTGGAAAGTTGACTCGGTGATCAATATCTCACTTTAGCGGGTGAGTGAGGTTTGTGTAAGGAATAAATCACCAGCTGGTTAGGAATCGATTCGAATCGCCATCGCTCCTGGATAGTGAGCACTTGACTCGAGTTACTTCATCGTAGTAATTATTATGGAACAATGATGGTTATCTGGATGGTATGAGATATGCTAAATCTAAATTGGTAACTGGATGTTATTGGTTAATCAAGTGATTGCTATAGTACAGGTGCTTACCTAGATGGATAGGTCATAATAAAGATAATGCAAAGTACTTAAAATGGTTTCTTCATGATAGCTTATGCTTTTCGCAAATAAGTCAGCTAGCCCACTAAAGAAAGCCTTGCATAATCCTTGGTGTCGCTTTATTTTGGTTTAAGACGGGTAAGTTTGGCTGAGTACATTCAAGTACTCAGGGTTTATCCCACCTTGTTGCAGGTGATGTTCTCGACCTGTTAATGATGGTGGCTAACCACCGGTGGGCTCGGTGATTCTATACTTACTTCTCATCTATATGCTTTTGTCGGATGATGTCACTATGCTAGCAATATAATTGGAACTTATATTAATGTAATCATTTGAAAGCTATGTTGTTTTCACTAAGCAGTTTTGAAACCCCAAACTTGTACTATTATTTGTTAACCCCTTTGTAATATTATTTCCGCTGCAACCCGATGTATGTGATGTGTATTTGCTTAATCACGCGATCTTGGTTGTGATGTTGATTTATCGAGGTCTTTCGGGACACTCGGCGGACTACCGGGTTTATATGAGTGAAAGTATGGGTGTGTCAATGTGTTAGCGGGGACAACCATACTTGATCTTGTATAAATTGGGCGGTTCTGTCACAGCTGGTATCAGAGCGAGATTAAGCATAATACTGTCAGGTACATAGTTTTAAAAGCTAAGTTTTGGTTTTAAAAGGTCTATTTTAACTAAAACTTTTGCTACAGGCAAATTTGTCAAAACTTATTTGCAAAACTATGCTAGCGACATCTTCCTTTATGCCCAGTTAAGGACTATTAGGTGGCTATCTAAGTACTAACTTTAAGGGATGTACTTTATTGCAATTTTTCTTTTGTCGTCCATACGGCGTGCTATTGTATGGATGCTATTCGCTTGAATGGTAATGTATGGATCAATTGCCTCTACGTCCAGGTAAGTGTGAGTTGTGAGAGCATGACCGTCCAACTGTCGGTCTAAGGGAGAGTTAGCTATGGCTACTGGAATATTTACATGTTACACACATGTATATATGAAGGTACTTAATTGCGGGTATATTTATCGGGTAGCTATGGATATCAAAGTATATACATCTGGGGATGTATATATAGAGAGTATCTTAGTTTACTGTTTTCATTATCTCTTGTGGGGATGGGCTGCAATGAATTTACCTGCAGGTACGCTAACCACGAATGCGTAGATTGAATGTAGCTGATGACTAGCTATATATCGAGAGAGTACGTGTTATGCCACCGACATAGAACGTGATTGCCACCTTAGGCTGGCAATTTCATGAGGACGAATAGGACGAGCATGCATCGTGATTGTGCTTGTGCATAAATATGCTTCCCTTCCTTTGTTCTGAGTACTAAGTAACTTGTGATCGATGTATTGCACTATCTTCCTTGTGTGGAGTTAAACCAGAATGCCTTGTTCCATGTTGCTTGAATAGGAAGTGCTTGAGAAAAGTGTGTGCTTAGCCTTGCTAGAAATAATTGTGGTTACATGCTTAACCTATAATGTCCTCTAGTTTAGCCAAGTGGTGGGTATGTATGCTTGTTATCTAATTAGTGCCATAGTTATCACCCCTTTTGTCCTCGGTAAGCCTACGAGTGTTGAAGAGCTCTATCCTAGAACCACGTCCAAGTTTTGGTAATCTCATGGTTGCCATTTTCAATTAAGTTCTCTCTTAGGAGCCTAAGCCTGTACACGTGGTTGCTAGCCATTGAACGTTGTGCTATGAAGACTTTTATCCATGCCTTTGCTTGATTTTTGACCCAAGCTTAGCCCCCCTTATTTGCTCATGTGTTTTGTGGTTGTCCCGCTCATGTGTGGGAGGACATTGCTCAAAAATCCTTGTTAGATCTGATGATCTGGTGCAACGCTAATCGCTATCTACCCTGCTTTGGAACCTTTTTCTCACAGATCATGTCATTGCCTTATCAATTGAATCCTTAGTCAGTGCCTTGGCTCTATTCCTTGAATCTTGTTTATTTTGTCTCCAACCTTCCCATGTCTCGGGATGTCTATTAGTCTTGGTCTCATGTTGCTACTCGATAAGACCAAATCTCATGTTAATCTTTATCTGGTAATCACTTGGGTGGACACAAGACGTATATGGAAATTTGGCAAGAAGTCCCCTGCTCAGTTGTCTTTGGTAATTAAGCTATGCTCTCTTGCGTTGTGTTTTGATTTTTGGATCCCCTGCTTGTTGACTCCTAACCTTGTGACTACCTTTGTTTGCTATCCCTCCTTCGCATAGTGCTTGCTCCTATGCAACCCAATTTGTGCCATGTGAGATTTCTTGTAGGTTATATGTTTAGTAATGGTGCCACGATTAGCGATCTATGGTGCCGCGACGAAACCGAGAGCCTCCTGTGGGTGCACACACAAGGCTGTGCTGCTCGGCATGCGCTGGTATCAAGGTTTTTAGTCATGATCCATTATAGAACTACACCAATATGTTATTCTCACTTGAGCTCTTCCTTGGTTATCTCTCCTTATCATGTCAAGAGATCTATATGTAGAACTAGATGCAATAGGACTTCCTTCTGGAGTAGTCCAACGGTTAACCTTTGAAGAACAGGTCACTAACAGGAACATAAATAGACTGCAAGAGGTGGTAGACAAGTGACTCTACTCGATGTGACTGTCCCTATAATGACGTCGATCATCTAGTGAGCAACTCATGTCATTTTCATTGGATCAGAAAGGTGCACCACACTTAAGGTTGAACAAGTTATCAGTCGGATGATAAATGGACCAGGAGATTATGTGCTGTAATAGGTCACCTGATATATATGAGATTCATGTCCCAGTTCTCAATCTTTAGGTGCATAAGGATGACGGAGATGAACCGATCTCCTTTGGTGTGACCCCTTTCTGCTGACTTCAATGGCGACCATCTATAGGCTTTGACCACAATTTTTATTATCAAGAGTGAAGATTTGGAACCTTTTTAGTGTTGAGGGACAACTGATTTGTTACCAGTAGGAAAGTTAGTCTTCAGTTAGGTAACGACTATTTGGTAACTATGAAGGCCAGATCTCACAAAACAATGTTGATCAAGGAAACAGCAAACCTGGCCCCGCAATGCAAGTGCTACTTCTTCTCCAAATGTGCTATCAAGTCAATTCCATCTTTGAAAATCACGTATATAGTACAAGACGTTGTATCGGCTAGGTAGGAGCTAGCGAAAGCACGTCCCTAGTTTTAGTCAGCATCTTTATGCCCTAAGGTGCCAATTCCACATGTGTCCGGACTCTATTGGATAAAGTGCCGAAGGATATATAGGAATGGTTCCTTGTCAATGTAGAAATGTGTAACACCCCAGGTGTTTGCCACCAGTTAAGCAATGGGTTTGAGCTAAAACATGGAATATTAAGTGATGATGAAGATGTCAAGGTCAAACCTATAGAAACGAGCCCCAACCTAAACTTGGATATTGCACCTTTGCTCGCCTATAGACCCCTTTTCAAGATATATGCTTGGGTGGTGTTATTGGAATATCTTCATGTGTCTCACATCAATACCCATCTATATGGATCATTGGAAAAGTTTCATGAAGTTTGGAATCAAAAAGTCACATGAAATGATAAGTTATATCCTTATTGGAATGATTTTACTAAGTGCCTGAATTGCACTATAAAGTGAATGGAATTCTTGATCGTCAACCAAATCTTGCAACCTTGCCCAAATGACTCTAGATGAACTCTACAACAAAAGTCATGAAAGGTTCGTGTTGAGGAGAAGTCAAGAAAATGCCTCAATCGGTCAATAACTCTAATTTAAGCTTTATAGTGACGATACTTTGACCTATGTTGACCAACCACTTACAGTGCTTGTATGGAGTTGCACCTTAAATAAAAGTTAAAGATTGGGTAGAGTAGAACAAACTTTGTTTTTGGACTAAGAGCTAGATCAGCTTGGAAGTAAGTCAAATCAAGGTCACAAGATCAAATTTGCTGCTGATTTCAGCACTTAGAAAAATTTCTAAGTCTGGAATCCATTGTCATCACTGTTGGCATTCCGCGTTCTCCGAAATTCATTAAACAACTTGAGTTGGTCCAAAAAGAGAAGTTGAAGGTTATACTATGGAGAAGAGCATGCAAAAAGTTGCACTGAGTTTGACCGAGTTTTGACTTCCGAAAGTGAATTTTCGTGACCGTTATCAAGGCGCTGACACTGACAGTTTGTGGCCTAATTACCCGCTGTTAAAGAACTCTAATGACCTTGGTCTCTAAATGAAAAATGTAGAGCAGCTCGCGGGCTTCAAACTTTGTTTTAGGCCCAGTAACTAATTCGGCCTGTAGCTAGCCAGAACTGACGCCCGCTCTGCCCACTTCTACGCGCACCACGTGTTCGACGATATGCCGCGTGGTCTTCTTGCATGGACGCCGCGCGCCCTCTCCCTTGCCGCGTGCCCTCGCCTCCCTGCGGTCGCTTCGCTGCTTCTCCGCGCGCGCCAGGCCGTTATGGACGACCGGGCTCACTCTCTCCCTTGCACCCTCGCCTCGCTGTTGCTCGCGAACGCGGGCAGCCATGGCCGCCATGGCCGAGCTCGGCCTCGTCGCGTCCCCGCTGCTCAGCCCTTCCTCTTTCCAAGCCGTCAGTTCCATCACCTTCCTCTCACCACGCCGCACCTCTGGACCTCCTTTACCGACGCCTTTGGCCGCTGATGCTCCCCGCCGTCGGAGCAGCTGCCGTCGCCGCCGCGGCTACTGTGGCCGCGCCACCACAGGCCGCGTCGGGCCAAGCTGAGCAGCCTAGCGTGTGCGTAAGGGCCCCCTAGTGCTCCCCCGCCCCTCAGCCGCCGACGACGTGCCTTCTCCGGCCGGATTCCGCGAGCTCCGACGACCTCTCTGTTCAAAATTCGCGTCAGGGACTTCGCGCGACAATTCGACAAAGTGAAGGGGCCTAACTGCATTGTCATTGACTCATGTGAATAGTGCGTGAGGACTGGTTTGTAATTATTTTGCAGGAACTTTGGAAATTCATAGTAAATCGTAGAAAATTCGTAAAATAGTAAATGAGGACTTTTTGGAATCCTTGTGAAATTGTCTATGCAGTGGATCTATAATATGGCATGTTTTAGTTTAAATATTTTGCGGTAAAAATAGATTTGTGCAGTAAGGTTTTAATGCTAGTTGAATTTGTTATTTTTCATAACTATAGATCTAGGGCTCCAAATGAAGTAAAATTTTTGTGGCATGCTACTCATGTGATAGTTGATGTGTGGTAAAAATTTCATGAGTATTGGATGAAGTATGAGTAAGTTATTGGTTTATCTTGCTCTCACATGAATTCTTGCTTTAGCAACTTGTCTTTTTCGTAGAGGTTGCTATACATATCCAAATGGAGTGAAATTTATACAGTAGACTATTAAGAGGATATGTGAGCCACTGTAATTTTTGTAGAAGCTATTGTGCACTTTTGGTATATGTTCATTAAGTCACCTTATTATCTAAAATAAATTAAGAAATGCATTAAAAGAATTTATTTGGTCATGGACACTAGGTTTTCTGGTGTTCTTTAGTCATGTGTGACATGTTGGTAAAGTTGGTTTTGCCTAATTATGTATTTGTAACATAAGTTAATAATTATTTTCTTGCCGATGTGGTTTATGGACAGATCTGGGAACTTAGCAAAGTTCTTCATGATAATGTGCTTTGTTGTGAAACTTGTTTATACAAAAGTTGTAGATAATTCATGTACCTAGCTTCTATTAAAATTTGGTGTCATTTGGCCAAGTAGTTTAAGAGTTATAGCTGTTTAAAGTTGGGTTTCAGAAATGGCTGTTTTCTGTCAATTGTAGACCAGTTTCTGTAAATGAATATATTTGACTTAGTTAACTTGTGAATCATGCTGAGATGATTAAAGATGAAATGTAGATAATTTCCTAAGCTTTCCAGAATGTCTTGTTTCATATCATTTGGATTTATAAAACTCCAGACATGATTGATTTATGAAGCTGCTGTTTGCAAGTCCAGAAATTGGCATATTCCGGTTATAGTTGTTGCTTCACCTTGACTTGCTTTGCATGTTGCTAAGTGTGGTTCACGTCCTTGATAATTAAGTTAAATATACCTGAGATCTTGTGAGACTTATGTGCCATGTATAATATTCTTTGTTATCTTAGCATGATAGATTGTGTGATGTTAAGTTAAGCATCGCAAAGTACTTAAGTGTGTTTAGTGTAAACGATGCTTGTCTTGCTTGCTATTTGTGATGCGTCTCATGGTACTATTCTTCATATTCATGCACTTGCTTCTTGCATCTCATTTAGGTACGCTAGATGAACCATGTGAAGGACGTGATGTTGGAGCCAAACCCGAAGACGGTGTTTGATGGATCTATCCCGAAGATGGAAGGACTAAGCGAGTGCTAGGATCTGAGATGTCACCAGGATGGTGCAAGCTAACTGAACTGACTTGTGTCGGATCCCAGGCAAGCCCCGGAGCATTATAAGCCTCCTAATTTATAAAAGCAATTCTTTCTATATATGAGTTATATATTGTTGCATTAAGTTGTAGGAGTTGGTTGAAACCGTTGATGCATTTATTACTATCCTTGCCTACCTTATTACCTTTTTACCCTGTTAGGTCAGGATCGAATAACTGCTTAGCCTTGCTTAGACCGGTAGCGATCGGTGATATCCGGTCACCTACATTATAGGTGGTTACTGGAAGAATTTAGCTATGGAAAGAATGATATCCTGGAAGTAACCATGGGGTAATGTAAATGGAGACCGGACGGGATGTCGATAGAGAAGCAACAAGACATGGAGGTCTTGGGTGTGGATCTATCCCCGTCTGTGTCGATTAAGGACCGACCGTTGTTGGGCCTCGAGTCATGTTGAACGCATGCCTTACATTTAGCTGGCCGGATAAAGTACCTTCCGACCGCGAAGCTGGGAGATTTTTCGGGCCGAGTAGATTGCCCGCAATGCACTGTGCCGGAGCAGGTGTGGTAGGACACGGGGGCGAGATGATAAGACCAAAGTGCAGTCGGTCGGCCCCCGGGTACATGTGGTTCCTGGCAAACTCGAGATTCCTGGAAAGTTGACTCGATGATCAATATCTCACTTTAGCGGGTGAGTGAGGTTTGTGTAAGGAATAAATCACCAGCTGGTTAGGAATCGATTCGAATCGCCATCGCTCCTGGATAGTGAGCACTTGACTCGAGTTACTTCATCGTAGTAATTATTATGGAACAATGATGGTTATCTGGATGGTATGGGATATGCTAAATTTAAATTGGTAACTGGATGCTATTGGTTAATCAAGTGATTGCTATAGTACAGGTGCTTACCTAGATGGATAGGTCATAATAAAGATGATGCAAAGTACTTAAATTGGTTTCTTCATGATAGCTTATGCTTTTCGCAAATAAGTCAGCTAGCCCACTAAAGAAAGCCTTGCATGATCCTTGGTGTCATTTGTTTTGGTTTTCGACGGGTAAGTCTGGCTGAGTACATTCAAGTACTCAGGGTTTATCCCACCTTGTTGCAGGCGATGTTCTCGACCTGTTGATGATGGTGGCTAACCACCGGTGGGCTCGGTGATTCTATACTTACTTCTCATCTATATGCTTTTGTCGGATGATGTCACTTATGCTAGCACTATATTTGGAACTTATATTAATGTAATCATTGAAAGCTATGTTGTTTTCACTAAGCGGTTTTGAAACCCAAACTTGTACTATTATTTGTTAACCCCTTTGTAATATTATTTCCGCTGCAACTCGATGTATGTGATGTGTATTTGCTTAATCACGCGATCTTGGTTGTGATGTTGATTTACCGAGGTCTTTCGGGACACTCGGCGGACTACCGGGTTTATATGAGTGAAAGTATGGGTGTGTCAACGTGTTAGCGGGGACAACCGTACTTGATCTTGTATAAATTGGGCGGTTCTGTTACAGCTGGTATCAGAGCGAGATTAAGCATAATACTGTCAGGTACATAGTTTTAAAAGCTAAGTTTTGGTTTTGAAAGGTCTATTTTAACTAAAACTTTAGCTACAGGCAAATTTGTCAAAACTTAATTGCAAAACTATGCTAGCGACATCTTCCTTTATGCCCAGTTAAGGACTATTAGGTGGCTATCTAAGTACTAACTTTAAGGGATGTACTTTATTGCAATTTTTCTTTCGTCGTCCATACGGCGTGCTATTGTATGGATGCCATTCGCTTGAATGGTACTGTATGGATCAATTGCCTCTACGCCCAGGTAAGTGTGAGTTGTGAGAGTATGACCGTCCAACTATCGGTCTAGGGGAGAGTTAGCTGTGGTTACTGGAATATTTACATGTTACACACATGTATATATGAAGGTACTTAATTGTGGGTATATCTGTCGGGTAGCTATGGATATCAAAGTATATACATCTGGGGATGTATATATGGAGAGTATCTTAGTTTACTACTTTCATTGTGTGCTTATTTATCTTTTTGTGGGGATGGGCTGCAATGAATTTGCCTACAGGTACGCTAACCACGAATGCGTAGATTGAATGTAGCTGACGACTAGCTATATACCGAGAGAGTACGTGTTATGCCACCGACATAAAATGTGATTGTCGCCTTAGGCTGGCAATTTTGTGAGGACGAATAGGACGAGCATGCATCATGATTGTGCTTGTGCATAAATATGCTTTCCCTCACCTTGTTCTAATACTAAGTAACTTGTGATCAATGTGATGTTACTATCTTCTCTGTGTGAAGTTAAACAAGAATGCCTTGTTCCATGTTGCTTGAATAGGAAGTGCTTGAGAAAAGTGTGTGCTTAGCCTTGCTAGAAATAATTGTGGTTACATGCTTAAACCTGTAATGTCCTCTAGTTTAGCCAAGTGGTGGGTATGTATGCTTGTTATTTAGGTAGTGCCGTAGTTGTCACCCTTTTGTCCTCGGTAAGCGTACGAGTGTTGAAGAGCGCTATCCTAGAACCACGTCCAAGTTTTGGTAATCACTTGGTGGACACAAGACGTATATGGAAATTCGGCAAGAAGTCCCCTGCTCAGTTGTCCTTGGAAATTAAGCTATGCTCTCTTGCGTTGTGTTTTGATTTTCGGATCCCCTGCTTGTTGACTCCTAACCTTGTGACTACCTTTGTTTGCTATCCCTCCTTCACATAGTGCTTGCTCCTATGCAACCCAATTTATGCCATGTGAGATTTCTTGTGGGTTGTATGTTCAGTAATGGTGCCACGATTAGCGATCTATGGTGCCGCGACGAAACCGAGAGCCTCCTGTGGGTGCACACACAAGGCTGTGCTGCTCGGCACGCGCTGGTATCGAGGTTTCTAGTCATGATCCATTGCAGAACTACACCAATATGTTATTCTCACTTGAGCTCTTCCTTGGTTATCTCTCCTTATCATGTCAAGAGATCTATATGCAGAACTAGATGCAATAGGACTTCCTTCTGGAGTAGTCCAACGGTTAACCTTTGAAGAACAGGTCACTAACAGGAACATAAATAGACTGCAAGAGGTGGTAGACAAGTGACTCTACTCGACGTGACTGTCCCTATAATGACGTCGATCATCTAGTGAGCAACTTATGTCATTTTCATTGGATCAGAAAGGTGCACCACACTTAAGGTTAAGCAAGTTCTCAGTCAGATGATGAATGGACCGAGATATTATGTGCATGCGGATCGCACAGTCGAGATCAACCATCGCTAGTGTGACCCCTTGCCTGCTGACTTCGATGGCGACCATCAGTTATGCATCAAACACAACTATTGTTGGCAAGAGTGCAGATTTAGAACTTTTAGTGTTGAGAAACAACTGATTTGTTACCAGTAGGAAAGTTAGTCTTTAGTTAGGTAACGACTATTTGGTAACTATGAAGGCCAGATTTCACAGAACAATGTTGATCAAGGAAATAGCAAACCTGGCCCCACGATGCAAGTGCTACTTCTTCTCCAAATGTGCTATCAAGTCAAATCCATCTTGGACAATCACGTAGATAGTACAAGACGTTGTATCGGCTAGGTATGAGCTAGTGAAAGCACATCCCTGATTTTAGTCAGCATCTTTATGCCCTAAGGTGCCAATTACACATGTGTCCGGACTCTATTGGATGAAGTGCCGAAGGATATATAGGAATGGTTCCTTGTCAATGTAGAAATGCCCTACATGTGGAATAATGTTTTATGCCCTGCGAAAACATCCCACCAGTTAAATGCTTGTGCATAGTCAAGTTGGTGTCTAGAACGATGGTTGAAGTGTTACCAGAGAAGCATGTAAGGAAAACTCTAGCCTCCATCCTCAGCTAGAGAAAGACTGCTGCTGCTATGAGAAAGGTTAGAGAGTGCCAAACACACACCTCAACGTGTGGAGCGAAGAAAAGGGAGGACACAAAATCTGTCCAGATTTTGTGGCACTAAACCGGTTATCTTCAAGCCGGCGGTTAGTGACTCAAACGGAGCTGGATTGACCCCAAACTTGGTGATCTCATTCATTGCTTAGGACCCTTCAATGTCTTAAGTTAGTTTGAGTATTGGTTGAGTAAAACATCGGATTAGAGAGATATCTTGTCGGCTTGGTTTGCTGCCATTTTCAAACACAGCAGTTTTGGTAGATGAATTGTTTGGATGGTCAAACGGTGCCCATTTGAGTTGAATTTTGGTGAGTAGTTAGAAGACCCATGGATCTACATGTCCACAAAAATTTGTGCATATTGGATCAGTAGTTTGTGAGATATGAATAGAAAACAAAAGGGTACAGAATCTGCAATTTCGCTGTGACTGCGATCATCATTTGCATTAAACGGTTGTGTTTGTAATTCATGCCAAGAAATTACAACTTGTAGGTGTATTGCTGATTAGACAACCCTCCATGCCTTTGAGAAGACTAATTGCACCCCTATGTGCCTTGCCTTTGCCCTCTTAGATCAGCAATGCGTGAGCCGTCAAAGTGTTCTAGAAGTCAAAATTGTGCCCTTGCAATTCGAAAGCAATTGGAAAGGTGTCAGACCGCAGATTTTCAGATTATGGTTTTTGAGATATTGATTGGCCTTAGAATGGAAGCTTCGACGACAAATGTAGTAAGAAAGCTGGTTTTGCTACGATGCAAGTCAACCTAACTTGCTGTGCAACTGCACCCCGAAGGCAAATTGTGCTCAACCTGCTTGGTAGTGAACTAGTCCCTAGTTTTGTGATTACTTGCAACTTATGTTGTCCTCCAAGCCTCACTAACATCCTTCTACGTCAATGGTTCTCCAATGCTGACATGCCTTTGGTATCTTATATGTGTTTTTACCCAAGAGGTTGCATTAGATTCCACCTAGATCACTGTTGCAACTTGGATACGAAGGCTCCCTAAGGAATGATCATCGAGAACGACAGAGTCAGCTATTACGTTTACCACTCACTCGGTAGACTCAGACCATACAATATTGTTATCAGAGAAAGAGAACTGCACACATGGAACCATTGCAACGAGTATCCTTCAGAAGATTATCATCTAGTGCAAAGTCCATAAGGTCTGTGCTATATCCACTTGGGAAGTAGATGCTGCAAGTATTTAGTCTACGTTTGTATCGCTCTTCGTACATCAAGGACGAAGTACGTCGGACATTGCTATCTTGGATTCCTCCCAAAATAACAATATTTCATGAAGGCCAAAGAAGGAAATTATTCAGACAACAGCTTACGACGAAGAGCAAGTATCAGAAAGTGTCATGACCAAATTAGCCTCTCTGATGCTCCAAAGTTAAGTAGCCTAATGCTATCACTGATGTTGGAAACTGGATGACATGTTTCTCTTCCCTTAAAAGTCTTTCGCATCGAATCTCGGGACGCGATTCCTTTAAGGGGGGAGGGCTGTAACACCCCAGGTGTTTGCCACCAGTTAAGCAATGGGTTTGAGCTAAAACATGGAATATTAAGTGATGATGAAGATGTCAAGGTCAAACCTATAGAAACGAGCCCCAACCTAAACTTGGATATTGCACCTTTGCTCGCCTATAGACCCCTTTTCAAGATATATGCTTGGGTGGTGTTATTGGAATATCTTCATGTGTCTCACATCAATACCCATCTATATGGATCATTGGAAAAGTTTCATAAAGTTTAGAATCAAAAAGTCACATGAAATGATAAGTTATATCCTTATTGGAATGATTTTACTAAGTGCCTGAATTGCACTATAAAGTGAATGGAATTCTTGATCGTCAACCAAATCTTGCAACCTTGCCCAAATGACTCTAGATGAACTCTACAACAAAAGTCATGAAAGGTTCGTGTTGAGGAGAAGTCAAGAAAATGCCTCAATCGGTCAATAACTCTAATTTAAGCTTTATAGTGACGATACTTTGACCTATGTTGACCAACCACTTACAGTGCTTGTATGGAGTTGCACCTTAAATAAAAGTTAAAGATTGGGTAGAGTAGAACAAACTTTGTTTTTGGACTAAGAGCTAGATCAGCTTGGAAGTAAGTCAAATCAAGGTCACAAGATCAAATTTGCTGCTGATTTCAGCACTTAGAAAAATTTCTAAGTCTGGAATCCATTGTCATCACTGTTGGCATTCCGCGTTCTCCGAAATTCATTAAACAACTTGAGTTGGTCCAAAAAGAGAAGTTGAAGGTTATACTATGGAGAAGAGCATGCAAAAAGTTGCACTGAGTTTGACCGAGTTTTGACTTCCGAAAGTGAATTTTCGTGACCGTTATCAAGGCGCTGACACTGACAGTTTGTGGCCTAATTACCCGCTGTTAAAGAACTCTAATGACCTTGGTCTCTAAATGAAAAATGTAGAGCAGCTCGCGGGCTTCAAACTTTGTTTTAGGCCCAGTAACTAATTCGGCCTGTAGCTAGCCAGAACTGACGCCCGCTCTGCCCACTTCTACGCGCACCACGTGTTCGACGATATGCCGCGTGGTCTTCTTGCATGGACGCCGCGCGCCCTCTCCCTTGCCGCGTGCCCTCGCCTCCCTGCGGTCGCTTCGCTGCTTCTCCGCGCGCGCCAGGCCGTTATGGACGACCGGGCTCACTCTCTCCCTTGCACCCTCGCCTCGCTGTTGCTCGCGAACGCGGGCAGCCATGGCCGCCATGGCCGAGCTCGGCCTCGTCGCGTCCCCGCTGCTCAGCCCTTCCTCTTTCCAAGCCGTCAGTTCCATCACCTTCCTCTCACCACGCCGCACCTCTGGACCTCCTTTACCGACGCCTTTGGCCGCTGATGCTCCCCGCCGTCGGAGCAGCTGCCGTCGCCGCCGCGGCTACTGTGGCCGCGCCACCACAGGCCGCGTCGGGCCAAGCTGAGCAGCCTAGCGTGTGCGTAAGGGCCCCCTAGTGCTCCCCCGCCCCTCAGCCGCCGACGATGTGCCTTCTCCGGCCGGATTCCGCGAGCTCCGACGACCTCTCTGTTCAAAATTCGCGTCAGGGACTTCGCGCGACAATTCGACAAAGTGAAGGGGCCTAACTGCATTGTCATTGACTCATGTGAATAGTGCGTGAGGACTGGTTTGTAATTATTTTGCAGGAACTTTGGAAATTCATAGTAAATCGTAGAAAATTCGTAAAATAGTAAATAAGGACTTTTTGGAATCCTTGTGAAATTGTCTATGCAGTGGATCTATAATATGGCATGTTTTAGTTTAAATATTTTGCGGTAAAAATAGATTTGTGCAGTAAGGTTTTAATGCTAGTTGAATTTGTTATTTTTCATAACTATAGATCTAGGGCTCCAAATGAAGTAAAATTTTTGTGGCATGCTACTCATGTGATAGTTGATGTGTGGTAAAAATTTTATGAGTATTGAATGAAGTATGAGTGAGTTATTGGTTTATCTTGCTCTCACATGAATTCTTGCTTTAGCAACTTGTCTTTTTCGTAGAGGTTGCTATACATATCCAAATGGAGTGAAATTTATACAGTAGACTATTAAGAGGATATGTGAGCCACTGTAATTTTTGTAGAAGCTATTGTGCACTTTTGGTATATGTTCATTAAGTCACCTTATTATCTAAAATAAATTAAGAAATGCATTAAAAGAATTTATTTGGTCATGGACACTAGGTTTTCTGGTGTTCTTTAGTCATGTGTGACATGTTGGTAAAGTTGGTTTTGCCTAATTATGTATTTGTAACATAAGTTAATAATTATTTTCTTGCCGATGTGGTTTATGGACAGATCTGGGAACTTAGCAAAGTTCTTCATGATAATGTGCTTTGTTGTGAAACTTGTTTATACAAAAGTTGTAGATAATTCATGTACCTAGCTTCTATTAAAATTTGGTGTCATTTGGCCAAGTAGTTTAAGAGTTATAGCTGTTTAAAGTTGGGTTTCAGAAATGGCTGTTTTCTGTCAATTGTAGACCAGTTTCTGTAAATGAATATATTTGACTTAGTTAACTTGAGAATCATGCTGAGATGATTAAAGATGAAATGTAGATAATTTCCTAAGCTTTCCAGAATGTCTTGTTTCATATCATTTGGATTTATAAAACTCCAGACATGATTGATTTATGAAGCTGCTGTTTGCAAGTCCAGAAATTGGCATATTCCGGTTATAGTTGTTGCTTCACCTTGACTTGCTTTGCATGTTGCTAAGTGTGGTTCACGTCCTTGATAATTAAGTTAAATATACCTGAGATCTTGTGAGACTTATGTGCCATGTATAATATTCTTTGTTATCTTAGCATGATAGATTGTGTGATGTTAAGTTAAGCATCGCAAAGTACTTAAGTGTGTTTAGTGTAAACGATGCTTGTCTTGCTTGCTATTTGTGATGCGTCTCATGGTACTATTCTTCATATTCATGCACTTGCTTCTTGCATCTCATTTAGGTACGCTAGATGAACCATGTGAAGGACGTGATGTTGGAGCCAAACCCGAAGACGGTGTTTGATGGATCTATCCCGAAGATGGAAGGACTAAGCGAGTGCTAGGATCTGAGATGTCACCAGGATGGTGCAAGCTAACTGAACTGACTTGTGTCGGATCCCAGGCAAGCCCCGGAGCATTATAAGCCTCCTAATTTATAAAAGCAATTCTTTCTATATATGAGTTATATATTGTTGCATTAAGTTGTAGGAGTTGGTTGAAACCGTTGATGCATTTATTACTATCCTTGCCTACCTTATTACCTTTTTACCCTGTTAGGTCAGGATCGAATAACTGCTTAGCCTTGCTTAGACCGGTAGCGATCGGTGATATCCGGTCACCTACATTATAGGTGGTTACTAGAAGAATTTAGCTATGGAAAGAATGATATCCTGGAAGTAACCATGGGGTAATGTAAATAGAGACCGGACGGGATGTCGATAGAGAAGCAACAAGACATGGAGGTCTTGGGTGTGGATCTATCCCCGTCTGTGTCGATTAAGGACCGACCGTTGTTGGGCCTCGAGTCATGTTGAACGCATGCCTTACATTTAGCTGGCCGGATAAAGTACCTTCCGACCGCGAAGCTGGGAGATTTTTCGGGCCGAGTAGATTGCCCGCAACGCACTGTGCCGGAGCAGGTGTGGTAGGACACGGGGGCGAGATGATAAGACCAAAGTGCAGTCGGTCGGCCCCCGGGTACATGTGGTTCCTGGCAAACTCGAGATTCCTGGAAAGTTGACTCGGTGATCAATATCTCACTTTAGCGGGTGAGTGAGGTTTGTGTAAGGAATAAATCACCAGCTGGTTAGGAATCGATTCGAATCGCCATCGCTCCTGGATAGTGAGCACTTGACTCGAGTTACTTCATCGTAGTAATTATTATGGAACAATGATGATTATCTGGATGGTATGGGATATGCTAAATTTAAATTGGTAACTGGATGCTATTGGTTAATCAAGTGATTGCTATAGTACAGGTGCTTACCTAGATGGATAGGTCATAATAAAGATGATGCAAAGTACTTAAATTGGTTTCTTCATGATAGCTTATGCTTTTCGCAAATAAGTCAGCTAGCCCACTAAAGAAAGCCTTGCATGATCCTTGGTGTCATTTGTTTTGGTTTTCGACGGGTAAGTCTGGCTGAGTACATTCAAGTACTCAGGGTTTATCCCACCTTGTTGCAGGCGATGTTCTCGACCTGTTGATGATGGTGGCTAACCATCGGTGGGCTCGGTGATTCTATACTTACTTCTCATCTATATGCTTTTGTCGGATGATGTCACTTATGCTAGCACTATATTTGGAACTTATATTAATGTAATCATTGAAAGCTATGTTGTTTTCACTAAGCGGTTTTGAAACCCAAACTTGTACTATTATTTGTTAACCCCTTTGTAATATTATTTCTGCTGCAACTCGATGTATGTGATGTGTATTTGCTTAATCACGCGATCTTGGTTGTGATGTTGATTTACCGAGGTCTTTCGGGACACTCGGCGGACTACCGGGTTTATATGAGTGAAAGTATGGGTGTGTCAACGTGTTAGCGGGGACAACCGTACTTGATCTTGTATAAATTGGGCGGTTCTGTTACAAAATGCCCTACCTGTGGAATAATGTTTTGTGCCCTGCGAAAACATCCCACCAGTTAAATGCTTGCGCATAGTCAAGTTGGTGTCTAGAACGATGGTCGAAGTGTTACCAGAGAAGCATGTGAGGAGAACTCTAGCCTCCATCCTCAGCTAGAGAAAGACTGCTGCTGCTACAAGAAAAGTTAGAGAGTGCAAAACACACACCTCAACGTGTGGGGCGAAGAAAAGAGAGGACACGAAATCTGTCCAGATTTTGTGGCACTAAACCGGTTATCTTCAAGCCGACGGTTAGTGACTCAAACGAAGTTGGATTGACCCCAAACTTGGTGATCTCATTCATTGCTTAGGACCCTTCAATGTCTTAAGTTGGTTTGAGTATTGGTTGAGTAAAACATCGGATTTAAGAGATATCTTGTCGGCTCGGTTTGCTGCCATTTCAGAACACAACAGTTTTGGTAGATGAATTATTTGGATGGTCAAACCGTGTCCGTTTGAGTTGAATTTTGGTGAGTATTTAGAAGACTCATGGATCTGTATGCCTACCAAAATTCATGCATAATGGAGCTGTAGATTGTGAGTTATGAACAACAAACAAAAAGGTATAGAATCTGCAATTTCGCTGTGACTGCGATCATCATTTGTATTAGACGGTTGTGTTTGTAATTCATGCCAAGGAATTACAACTTGTAGGTGTATTGCTGATTAGACAACCCTCCATACCCTTTAGAAGACTAATTGCACCCCTATGTGCCTTGCCTTTGCCCTCTTAGATCAGCAATGTGTGAGCAGTCAAGGTGTTCTAGAAGTCAAAATTGTGCCCTTGCAATTCGAAAGCAATTAGAAAGATGTCAAACCGCAGATTTTTGGATTATGGTTTTTGGGATATTGATTGGCCTTAGAATGGAAGCCTCGACGACAAATGTAGTAAGAAAGCTGGTTTTGCTATGATGCAAGTCAACCTAACTTGCTGTGCAACTGCACCACGAAGGCAAATTGTGCTCAACCTGCTTGGTAGTGAACTAGTCCCTAGTTTTGTGATTACTTGCAACTTGTGTTGTCCTCCAAGCCTCACTAACATCCTTCTACGTCAATGGTTCTCTAATGCTGACATGCCTTTGGTACCTTATATGTGTTTTTACCCAAGAGGTTGCATCAGATTCAACCCAGATCACTGTTGCAACTTGGATACGAAGGCTCCCTAAGGAATGATCATCGAGAACATTGAGTCGATAGAGTCAGCTATTATGTTTACCACTCACTCATCAGACTCAGACCATACAATATTGTTATCAAAGAAAGAGCACTGCGCACATGGAACATTATGTAGCTTTCCATCAGTTGACATTTAAGTGATTGCACCGCTACAACCAGTTTGGATATTGGTTAACTAGCTTCTCATACCCTCAAAGGACGTTTACCTGTTTATGATCACATCCTTTACGAGAAGTTGTGCTCAAGCCACTTTAATAGAGAACTGCTTTTCAAACCTTGGGAGCAAATATAGCACCGTTGCAAGGAATATCCGTCAACCGACTGCGGTCTAGTGCAAAGTCCATATGGTCTGTGCTATATCCACTTGGGAAGTAGATACTACAAGTATTTAGTTTATGTTTGAATCACTCTTCGTACAGCGAGGATGAAGTACGTAGGACATTGCTATCTTGGATTCCTCCCAAAATAACAATACTTCATGAAGGCCAACGAAGGAAATTCTTCAGACAAAACTTACTACAAAGGACAAGTATCAGAAAGTGTCTTGACAAAATTAGCCTCTCTTATGCTTGAAGATATGTAGCCTAAAGCTATCGCTGATATTGGAAACTGGTAGCATGTCTCTCTTCCATAAAAGTCTTTCGTCCTGAATCTCGGGACGCGATTCTTTTAAGGGGGGAGGGCTGTAACACCCCAGGTGTTTGCCACTAGTTAAGCAATGGGTTTGAGCTAAAACATGGTATATTAAGTGATGATGAAGATGTCAAGGTCAAACCTATAGAAACGAGCCCCAACCTAAACTTGGATATTGCACCTGTGCTCGCCTATAGACCCCTTTTCAAGATATATGCTTGGGTGGTGTGATTGGGATATCTTCATGTGTCTCACATCAATACCCATCTATATTGGGCACTCGAAAAGTTTCGTGAAGTTTGGAATCAAGAAGTCACATGAAATGATAAGTTATATCCTTATTGGAATGACTTTACTAAGTGCTTGAATTGCACTATTAAGTGAATGAGAACATGAGATGTCAACCCAAACCTTGCAACCTTGCCAAAATGACTCTAGATGAACTCTACAACAAAAGTCATGAAAGGTTCATGTTGGGCAAATGCCAAGAAAATGCTCCAATGGATCAAAAAGGATAATTTAAGCTTCATCGTGATCCTACTTTGGTCAAAGTAGAACAGCAGGTTCTATACCAGTTTTGAGGTTGGACCTTAAATGAAAGTTGTAGTCCATATCATGTAGAACAAACTTTGTTTTTGGACTAAGAGCTAGATCATCTTGGAAGCAAGTCAAATCGAGGAGACAAGATCAAATTTGCTGTTGATTTCAGCACTTAGAAATATTCTAAGTCTGGAATTTCGCTAAGCAACGACGTTGGCATTCCGCGTTCTCTGAAATTCGTTAAGCAACTTGAGTTGGTCCAAGAATAAAAGTTGAATGTTATATTATGGAGAAGAGCATGCAAAAAGTTGCACTGAGTTTGACCGAGTTTCGACCTCCAAAAGTGAATTTCCGTGACCGTTATCAAGGCGCTGACACTGTCATTTTATGGCTTAATTATCTGCTGATGAAGAGCTCTAACAACCATACCGCCTTAATCAAGTTTGTAGAGCATCCAGAGTAGAACAACTTTGCTACTGGCGCCAAGGTCCGAATATGCACGGAATATGCCGAAAAACGAACTCCAAGTCGGGCACAGTGACGCTCACCACGTGTTCGACGAAAGGGCGCCGTGGCAGCCATGCAGCAGAGCGCGCGTTTCATTGCTGCCGCGCGTCCGACCTCCGTGCCACGCACCGCCTCACGCCCTGCTGCTCCAAGACCGAGCGCCCGGGTGTCTCCATGCCTCCCTCCCTCGCTCTCGCCCTCCCTGGCGCATTTCCTCTGCGCGCTCGCTCGCTCTGTTGCTGCGTGGCTGCTCGCCATGGCCATGGCCGCCATTGCCAACTCCCAACCACCACCTTGCCCCTCTGCTGCGCCATGCCTTGCTGCTCACTCCACCCGCCGCTCCCTTCACCTTTCCCACCTCACGCGGAGCCTCCTGGCCGTCGGTGTTGCATGCTCAGATCGCCGCCGCCGCTGCAGCCGCCGCTCGCGCGTGGCCAAGCCACCGTGGGCCACCTCGGGCCGAGCCGAGGCCTCCGGCGGGTGCGTAAGGACCCCCTGTTGCTCCCCCACTACTCATCGCCATCAATCGCCGCCTCTCCGGCCGGATTCCGCGAGCTCCGACGGCCTCCTCTGCTTTGAACCCCGTCAAGGACTTCGTGCAAGAATTTGAAGAAAGGGAGGGGTGTAACTGCAATGTCATAGACTCAGGTGAATAGTACCGTAAGGACTGGTTTGTAATTATTTTGCAGGAACTTTGGAAATTCATAGTAAATCGTAGAAAATTCGTAAAATAGTAAATGTGGACCTTTTGGAATCCTTGTGAAATTCTCTATGCACTAGATCTATAATATTACATGTTTTACTTTAAAGTTTTAACGGTAAAAATATATTTATGCAGCTAGGTTTGTAATGCTAGTGGTATTTGTCTTTTTCATAACTGTAGTTGTAGGGCTCCAAATGAAGTGAAATTTTTGTGGCATGCTACTCATGTGATAGTTGATGTGTGGTAAAAATTTCATGAGTATTGGATGAAGTATGAGTGAGTTATTGGTTTATCTTGCTCTCACATGAATTCTTGCTTTAGCAACTTGTCTTTTTCATAGAGGTTGCTATACATATTCAAATGGAGTGAAATTTGTACAGTAGACTATTGAGAGGATATGTGAGCCACTATAATTTTTGTAGAGTTTATTGTATACTGTTGGTATATGTTCATTAAGTCACCTCATTATCTAAAATAAATTAAGAAATGCATTAAAAGAATTTATTTGGTCATGGACACTAGGTTTTCTGGTGTTCTTTAGTCATGTGTGACATGTTGGTAAAGTTGGTTTTGCCTAATTATGTATTTGCAACATAAGTTAATAATTATTTTCTTGCCGATGTGGTTTATGGACAGATCTGGGAACTTAGCAAAGTTCTTCATGATAATTTGCTTTGTTGTGAAACTTGTTTATACAAAAGTTGTAGATAATTCATGTACCTAGCTTCTATTAAAATTTGGTGTCATTTGGCCAAGTAGTTTAAGAGTTACAGCTGTTTAAAGTTGGGTTTCAGAAATGGCTGTTTTCTGTCAATTGTGGACCAGTTTCTGTAAATGGATATATTTGACTTAGTTAACTTGAGAATCATGCTAAGATGATTAAATATGAATTGTAGAAAATTTCATAAGCTTTCCATAATGTCTTCTTGCAAGTCATTTGGATTTGTGTAACTCCAGTTATAGCTAAATCTTGTAGCTGCTGTTTGCATGTCCAGAAATTGACAGATTCCAATTATAGTTGTTTGCTTGTATATTGCTAAGTGTGGCTTTGTTGATAATCAAGTTATGATACTTGTGACCTTATTAAACTTGTGTCATGCTTGATGTGCTTGCTCTCTATACTTAGTTGTGTGATGATAGTTAAATAGCTATTGGTGTCTATGTCTTACATAATCTTGTGTTGTCTTGAATGCTTATGTGATGCATCTTGTGTTACCATTCATCACATTCATACACATGCATCTTGCATCTCATTTAGGTACGCTAGATGAACCATGTGAAGGACGTGATGTTGGAGCCAAACCCGAAGATGGTGTTGGATGGATCTGTCCCGAAGATGGAAGGACTAAGCGAGTGCTAGGATCTGAGATGTCACCAGGATGGTGCAAGTTAACTGAACTGACTTGTGTCGGATCCCAGGCAAGCCCCGGAGCATTCTAAGTCTCCTACTTTATAAAAGCAATTCTTTCTATATATATGAGTTTATATATTGTTGCATTAAGTTGTAGGAGTTGATTGAAACCGTTGATGCATTTATTACTATCCTTGCCTACCTTATTACCTTTTACCCTGTTAGGTCAGGATCGAATAACTGCTTAGCCTTGCTTAGACCGGTAGCGATCGGTGATATCCGGTCACCTACATTTATAGGTGGTTACTGGAAGAATTTAGCTATGGAAAGAATGATATCCTGGAATTAACCATGTGTGATGGATAATTGGAGACCGGACGAAAAAGTTGGAGGCAACCAGACAGGGTTCTGGGGTGCTGTTAGTTTCAGTCTGTGTCGATTAAGGACCGTTCGTTGTTGGGCCTCGAGTCATGTTGAACGCATGCCTTACATTTAGCTGGCCGGATAAAGTACCTTCCGACCGCGAAGCTGGGAGATTTTTCGGGTCGAGTAGATTGCCCGCAACGCACTGTGCCGGAGCAGGTGTGGTAGGACACGGGGGTGAGTTGATAAGACCAAAGTGCAGTCGGTCGGCCCCCGGGTACATGTGGTTCCTGGCAAACTCGAGATTCCTAGAAAGTTGACTCGGTGATCAATATCTCACTTTAGCGGGTGAGTGAGGTTTGTGTAAGGAATAAATCACCAGCTGGTTAGGAATCGATTCGAATCGCCATCGCTCCTGGATAGTGAGCACTTGACTCGAGTTACTTCATCGTAGTAATTATTATGGAACAATGATGGTTATCTGGATGGTATGAGATATGCTAAATCTAAATTGGTAACTAGATGTTATTGGTTAATCAAGTGATTGCTATAGTACAGGTGCTTACCTAGATGGATAGGTCATAATAAAGATGATGCAAAGTACTTAAAATGGTTTCTTCATGATAGCTTATGCTTTTCGCAAATAAGTCAGCTAGCTCACTAAAGAAAGCCTTGCATAATCCTTTGTGTCGCTTTGTTTTGGTTTAAGACAGGTAAGTCTGGCTGAGTACATTCGAGTACTCAGGGTTTATCCCACCTTGTTGCAGGTGATGTTCTCGACCTGTTGATGATGGTGGCTAACCACCGGTGGGCTCGGTGATTCTATACTTACTTCTCATCTATATGCTTTTGTCGGATGATGTCACTATGCTAGCAATATAATTGGAACTTATATTAATGTAATCATTTGAAAGCTATGTTGTTTTCACTAAGCAGTTTTGAAACCCCAAACTTGTACTATTATTTGTTAACCCCTTTGTAATATTATTTCCGCTGCAACCCGATGTATGTGATGTGTATTTGCTTAATCACGCGATCTTGGTTGTGATGTTGATTTACCGAGGTCTTTCGGGACACTCGGTGGACTACTGGGTTTATATGAGTGAAAGTATGGGTGTGTCAACGTGTTAGCGGGGACAACCATACTTGATCTTGTATAAATTGGGCGGTTCTGTCACACCCGACCTCCCCCAAAGGTAAATCATTCTGTCTTGTACCCATAGTTTTATGTTGTAACAGAGACTTACTATGTTATCTCCTTTATGTTTCCCAGATTAATGGTAGAGATAGAGCAACAGTGTTCATGTCTCCACCCCCTGGTGTAGATTGGCCACAAGTTGCCGGCCCAACCTCCTAGACTAGCGCCGGGATTGATGACATCGACTGGGCCATGCTCGGAGTTGGGGAGGAGGTAGCGGCCAGAGCTGCTCGTAAGCGGCCGGCGGCCAGCAAGCATCGTCAGGCGATTTTCACATTGTCAGACAATGAAACAGAGGATGCGGACATCTTTTGACTCGTCCCTCAAAAGAGGAGGGGGCAACTAGAGCCGATGGATCAAGGTGGCTCCTCCGTGCCAGTGGGACCCACATCGCCGACCATTGAAGTGCAGAGGACAAGCGACAAAGGGGTCAAGCATCAAGCCCCGGCATCGGTGCTGGTCGTAGAGGGAAACTAGGTGGCACCCGTAGAGCACGCGGAGCAAGCACGGCTGAAGAGACACGCCTTCGCCACATCATTCCGCGCTTCCAAGCTGAAAGTATTTTTAACCTTGATGTAAGCTTACAATTTAAATTGAATAATGTCATCTTCTGAACTTATCTCGGATATATTAGGTCGGCGTCCACCGAAAATCCCGACCAACTAGCCGGGTGCGGAATGGCTCCGCCAGCAATGTCAGAGAAAACTGCCCAGCAGCCGGCTATGGAGGAACCTATAGCAGAAAGTCCACCAGAGCCTCAACAGACGAGTAGCCAGACAATAGTCCCCGAGCAGGTGGTCGAGGGGAGAGCCAAGCCAAGTACAGGTGCTCCGAGCACTAAGCCTACTGAGGGGGACATGTCAGCGCCAAGGGTAATAGACCAAACCAAGGAGCAGTAGTTAGAGGTGGCACAGAGCATGTTTGCCGATGCTATGGCCCATGGGAAGGCCATAGTGATCGCAGAGGCTACAAACTCCGGACCAGCACCGCTACCCAAACAAGAGGCCGAAGAGGACAAAGTAGAGGAGGTCCTAGGCCGTCCCCAGGACAAACGACAACATGTATATGTGTTGCGCTGGCGGAACGACCAATGGGTTGTTCATGAAGAAATCCCAGAGGTCGAAGAGACCATGAAAGTTGAACGAGCGGCAAAACGTCTGGTGATGGAAGTCTAGGTATGTTTTGCATGACCACTTGATCCTGCTATCTAGTCAAACTGTCTGACTTAGCTTTTGTACATGTAGGACTTAATGAAGACCGCAAGGTACTGAAAGAAGTGCTTCGACCAGATTGAGGGGATCACGACAAGTAATAAAGAACTGGCGGCCGAGGTGGAACACTTGCGCCACCAACTTGAAGCTGCCAACCAGGAGAGGACAGAGCAAGAGGCATAGAACCAGAACCTGGTCGTCCAGCTTAGTAACAAAGAGCAGGAAAAAACAAGTAAGTTGTCACTTTATCACAGCAAGTGCATGATACGTGTTGTTACATTGTTGGTAGTAATAGCTATAGTGCAGGCTTAGAAGCCGAAGTAGCCCGTCTCCAAGAGGAGAATAGCCGTGTGGCCATAGAGTGTGGTCGCCTGACGGAGGACAACAAGAAGCTGGCGCACGACCAGTCGCAACTCCAGGACCGCACAACCAAGATGAAGGAGGAACTGAAAAGTAAGTGTTCCAGACCACCTTGCTCATTCTGTTGCCCGCCTTATCTTGTCATGGCGTGACATTTTAATGTCTTGTGCGGTTTACAGTTTTAAAAGTCAATGCCAAGAAGCATCTGGAAACCGTGATGAAAGATCATGATGGCTGGAAGGCGCGATGCCTAGAGATCACCGAGGATCGGGACACATGGAAGAACCGGTGCCAGGAAGTGGCAACTGGCATTTTGCCCATCCTCAACCTTATTAACCCAGCGCTTACAGAGGAAGTGCCAAGGATGCCGTAGCTCGAACTGGTCGAGAGATGCCAAAAGGCATGGGGATGGTTCCAAGAGTTTGTGAAGGAGGCGGGTGAGTACATAGGCGCACATGTGCTAAGCATGGTGCGTGCCCACTACCCCTTGATCAATCTCAAGTGCCTAGAGGCTGGGTACCCGAAGGAGGTAGATCCAGACAAGGCTGAGGAGCTTCGGATGACCTAGCTAGACCTGTCTTCAAAGATAATTAGTGACATTAACCTGTGTGGAGGTGGGATAGCACCTGTACAGGGTACGCCATCAACAAGTCAGCTGAAAACGCCATTAGTTGTGAGCCAACCGGCGAAGCCTACGGTCTTAACTAGCCAGGCATCGGTGGGGCCATCCTCTTTAGCTCGACCAGTACAAGAGTCCCCGAGACTCGAGCAGGATGTCAGAAGCAGTGAGCAGCAGGTGCCACGTGCTCCAACCAGCCAATAGGATAGGCTAGAGCTATAGAAGAAGGATGTAGTTGTGTTATTGTAAACTTGTACCTCTTTAGGCAAGCTTGTAATAACGTAACTATATATCATTATAAGCTTGTTTGTTTTGTATAAAACGTATTTAAGCTTGAAACTCGTGTTGGTGTAACTAAGTGAGAACATGTTAGCGTTCTATTTAGTTGTACCAGTTTACTCGACATGTCATCCTAAAAAGTTTGTACGGCCCTGATTTGCCATGTGGTCGAAGTGTGAGGTGCGTGACCTATGCACACGTAGACGCGGACAAGTCAAACCAGGGGGGACCTACCGATCACCCGTAGCGTAGAGTGTAGATCCCATGCACGCGTTGGGAGGAACCGGAGATAGGGCCTGCTCCAAAAACCCGAGAAGGAATGGTGGTCGGCTTTGACTAGCTAAGTTAGAATAACCGTAAAATTTGAAGTAACACATCAGAGTGGTCGGGGAAATCATAATAGCTTTATTGAATTAAATCGAAAGTACAAGAGGAGTACATATCTCAGTAGTTAAGCATAGAAACACCTAAGCTTGTCGATGTGCCATGAATTGGGTACATCCATACCGTCCAGGTGAGCTAACCTGTAAGACGTTGGTCGTGTGACTTCCTTGATCATGAAGGGCCCTTCCCATGGAGTTGCGAGTTTATGGACACCAGCCTGATTTGTCTTCCACTTTAGGACTAGGTCCCCGACCACAAAGAACCACTCTTTAACATTCTTGTTGTAGTACCTGCGCAAAACAGTAAGGTATTTGGCTGTACATACGCAAGAATCGAGCCGCTTCTCTTCTGCACTATTCACTTCTAGCTCCCACACTTCATTGACCTTGCCTTCGTTGAAATTCTCGACCCATGCTAATCTGAAAGCTATATCTGCTGGGAGGACTGCCTCAGCGCCGTAAACCATAAAGTATGGTGAGACGCCGGTGTTACGACTGGGCTAAGTTTTGAGGCCCCAGACCACGGCTGGTAACTCTTTGAGCCATCTTTCGGGAGCTTTGTCATTTTCTCTGTACATCCTCTTCTTCAATGCATCCAAAATCATACTGTTTGCCCGCTCGACCTGTCCATTAGCTCTAGGGTGCGCCACTGAGACGTATTTTACTACTATGCTCCTTTCATCGTAGAAGTCCCAAAAAGCATTCCCGGTGAACTGAGTACCCAGATCAGTGATGATGCTGTTGGGTATGCCGAAGCGGTGGATGACCTGGTCGAGGAACGTGACAGCCTTTTCTGAAGATGCCTGTACCAGAGGCGTGTACTCTATCCACTTAGAAAATTTGTCGATCAGCACAAAGACACATGTAAATTTTCTAGGAGCCGGTTTGAAGGGCCCGATCATATCTAGTCCCCAGCATGCGAAGGGCCAAGAGGCTGGTATTGTCTGGATCTCATGTGCTAGTACATGGATTCTCTTGGCAAAGAACTAACAACCCTCACAGTGGCGGACTAGCTTTTCTGCATTGGCTATAGCTGACGGCCAATAGAACCCTGCTCGGAAAGCCTTGCCGACCAGCATTCTCGAGGCCACGTGGTTGCCGTAGGAGCCAGAGTGGATTTGGTCCAGGAGATGTTTGCCATCCTCCTGGGTTATACACTTCATCAAGATTTCCTCCTTTGCGTTCTTGCGCCATAACTTGCCATCAACGAGCAGATACTGCTTACTGCGACGCATCAGGCGCTCATTTTTTGTCCGATCAGTGTAACCGCTGCCATCTATCAGGTACTTGATGAAAGGTACTCTCTAGTCGGGCTCATGAGTGGTCGGAGGTGGCTCGATGGTGCTCGACGCTGGAACCGTAGCCACCAATTGCTTGTCTAGAGGCTTGTCGACCGTGGGATCTTCCTCTTCGATGGAAGGCGTGAGTAGGTCTTGGACGAATATGCCATGTGGGACTTTGGCTCGGGATGATCCTAACTTTGACAGCGCATCTGCTGCTTGATTTTTGTCCCAGACCACGTGTGTGTACTCGATGCCATAAAACCTTCCTTCCAGCTTTCTGATCGATTTGCAGTATGCATCTATCTTTTCACTAGTCGTGTCCTAGTCCTTGTTGAGTTAGTTGATGACCAGAGCTGAGTCTCCGTAGACATAGAGACATTTAACACCGAGCTCGACCATAATGCGCAAACCATGTAGGCATGCTTCGTACTCGGCGGCATTATTAGATGCTGGGAAATAAATCCTGAGGACGTACCGGAGCTGCTCCTTGGATGGTGACACGAAAAGGACTCCTGCTCCTACGCCATTGATGTTGAGAGAGCCGTCGAAGTACATCTTCCAATACTCATTAGGCCCCTGAGAGGCAGGCGTGCTTAAGTCTGTCCAGTCGACGATGAAATCGACGAGTGCCTGAGACTTGATTGTGGTACGGCTTGCGAATTCCAAGGAGAAGGGGCATAGCTCCATTGCCCATTTGACAATGCACCCATTCGCATCCTTGTTGCTAATGATGTCTCATAGAGGGTACTTAGTCATGACCACCACACGATATCTGTCAAATTAATGTTTCAACTTTCGGGATGTTATCAGTATGGCGTAGATCAATTTCTAAATCTATAGGTACCTGGTCTTGGATTCATTGAGTACCTCACTGATGAAATAGATTGGTCGCTGTACCTTGTAGACGTGGCCGAGCTCGTCGTGCTCAACCACCATGGTAGTGGAGACCACTCGATTAGTCACCGCAATATAAAGCAGGAGTGTTTCATCTTCTCTGGGAGCAGTGAGGACTGAAGGTGATGTAAGGTATGTTTTCAGCTGTGTGAAGGCAGCGTTTGCTTCCTCCAACCACTCAAACTTCTCGGATGCTTTGAGCAGTTTAAAGAACGGTAATCCCTTTTCGCCTAATCTTTATATGAAACGGCTGAGAGCAGCCATGCATCCGGTAAGCTTCTAAACATCCTTCACCTTTTTGGGCGGCTTCATGTCCAAGATAGCTTTGACTTTCTCCGGGTTAGGGCGTATGCCGTCGTGACTGACGATGTTGCCAAGTAGTATGCCAGAAGGAACACCAAAGATGCACTTCTTTGGGTTTAATTTCCATTGGAATGTGTTAAGGGCTGCAAAGGTGCGTTCTAGGTTGTCAACAAGGGTATGTGCTTCCTTGGTTTTGACAACTACGTCATCAACATAAGCCTCAATGAGGTCGTCTTTTATCTCGTCTTTGAGGCAGGCCTGTATATCGCGTTGTTAGGTAGCCCCGACGTTCTTGAGCCCCAACGACATGGTCGTGTAGCAGTAGGCGCCGAAAGGCGTGATAAAAGATGTCTTGATCTGGTCGTCCTTTTTGAGAGCAATCTGGTGATAACCAGAGTAGCAATCGAGAAAGGAAAGCAGCTCGCAACCGGTGGTTGAATCTACGACCTCGTCTATGCGAGGTAGGCCGAAGGGGTCCTTAGGGCAGTGTTTGTTGAGATCAGTGTAATCAACGCACATTCTCCATTCATTATTCTTTTTGCGTACAAGAACCGGGTTAGATAACCACTCTGGATGATACACTTCTTTGATAAATCCGGCTGCCAAAAGCTGTGTAACTTCTATCCTAATCGCCTCCTTTTTGTCGTGAGCGAACCGTCGTAGCTTCTGCTTGATAGGTTTGGCCTTGCCATTGACATTCAAGGAGTGCTTGATCAAGTTCCAAGGTACACCGGGCATGTCAGTAGGTTCCATGCAAACACATCCACGTTGCTCCTTAAGAACCTGATGAGCGCGTCTTCCTATTTAGGATGCAGGTTGGCCCCGATAAGGGCTGTTTTGCGGGGATCACTGTTGACCAGCTGGATCACCTTGTGCTCCTTGGACTTGATGTTCTTGCGTGGAGCCTCGAGCTCTAGGATCTCCAGGTGGTCGGCCAAGGTCTTCTTGGTGTCGAGCATGGTCTCGGCCATGCGAATAGAGAGGTCGTGAGCCTCTGCTATTTTAAAGTTGTCGTCTTTGTAGGTATAAGCTGTGTATACGTTACCCCTAAGGGTTAGAACTCCTTTCTCGGTAGGCATCTTGAGCACCAGATACCTGTAATGAGGTATGGCCATGAACTTGGTGAGCGATGGTCGACCAAGGATAGCATGGTAGGTGCTATCGAAGTCAGCGACCACGAAGTTGATGTAGTCGGTGCGAAAGTGGTCCGAGGTCCCAAACTGCACAGGTAGCATGATCTGCCCAAGAGGTGTAGAGCTCTATCTGGGGAGAACACCCTAGAACTATGCCTCGTATGGCTTGAGATCTGCCTGGGTTATCTTCAGGGCCAACAGACTGTTCTTGAACAGTATATCAATGGAGCTGCCACCGTCAATCAGCACTCTATCGAATTGAACTTTGTTGATACAAGGATTGAGGACCAGGGGAAAACATCCTGGTTCAGGTATTGTAGCCCATTGGTCTTTTCTGCTAAAGGAGATTTTGTGGTGAGACCAAGGAGGGAGCCGTGGATTGGCGATGAGGTTGTCGGTGTTGGCCATGTTCAAGCAAGCGTGGGCGAGCAGCTTGTGTTTTTGTTTGGTCTCGATGGACACTTTGCCTCTAATGATGGTGTACACATGATCGGTTAGCTTAACGTACTTGTGACGGGGATCTGTGTCTTCATCATCGTTATCCTCATTGCGCTGTTCCCCTATATCGTTAGGCTTGTCGAATGTATCCGGAGCCTGTTGACGTGTGTAGATAGACTTGAGAACGCGGTAATTCTCCATGGTGTGGTTTGACTTGGGATGGAGCTGGCAGGGCCCTTTCAATGCTTTGGCATAGTCTTCTTCATAGTTACGACGTCTGCCACCTTTTTTAATGGTGTTGACCTCGCCGTCATCTTCCTGAGCATGCTTGCCCCTGTAATCGTCACGGCGGTTACGCCGCTGATTACGTTGGTCGCGGTGATCATGGGAGTCATTGCGCTGGTTGCGATGGTCAAAATTGTCGTTCCGACCACGATTACCGTGGTAGTCGTCATGGTGTGGGGGGTGGTCGGAGCGTGGAACGCTTGCTGCTTTTTCGATAATTATCTTTTTAGCGTTGTCGGCGTTCGCATATTTCTTAGCAGTGGCCAGGAGCACTGTAACTGATTCAGGTCTCTTGCGTAGGAGCTTATCCCTTAGGGCATCGTGGAAGCGTAGGCCAGTGATGAAAGCCTCGATTGCCTCGTTGTCAGAGATTGATGGGACCTTGATGCGCATCTCTAAGAAAAGCCAGACGTACTCTCGTAGTGGCTCATCCTTCCGATCTCGGATCCACTGCAGATCATATTTGTTGCTGGGTTACTCGCAAGTAGCAATGAAGTTGTCGATGAAGGCTTGCTTGAGCTCTTGCCAAGAATCAAAGTAGTTTGTTGGCAAGCTGACCAGCCATTGGTGACCTGCATGGCCAACAATGACTGGGAAGTAGTTAGACATGACGTGCTCATCAGCCATGGCTGATCTGCATGTAGTTTCATAAAGCATGACCCATAATTTGGGGTTCTCCTTGCCGTCGTACTTCTGAAGTTTTTCGAGCTTGAAGTTCTTGGGCCATATGACTTGGAGAAGGTGCAGAGTAAACTGCTTCAAACCCGGTGGGCCGTGGGCAGTATCATATTCCATACAGCGATAGCTTTCATGGGATGCACAATCATTGGCTCTCTGGTTGATACGATCGCGCAGATCACGTCCTCCGAGGTAATGGTGGAGATCGTTATTGCCATCGCGGCGATCTCGGTTGCCATCTAGATTAGCCCTGTGACCATGGTTATCGCGACGATTGTCGCGGTTGTCTCGGCGATTGTCATCCCAGATGTCATGGCAGTTGTCCTCCCAACGGCGGTTGTCATCCCGACCACCATCATGGCCACCGTTTCTGCCTTGATGGTTGTCTGATGGGTCGTTGTTACGCGAGCCACGTTGGTTGGGTGGCTGTGAGCGACTTGAGTACTGGCGGCTGTGGCTTGACTCGACTAAGATAGATGGAGCCTGGGCTTGATTTACAATCTCTATGGTCTGGGCCATAGCAGCCGTCAGATAAGCTTGTATATCATCGCGAACTGCCTGGGTTTCCGGGGTATTGGGTAGCCGTTGCATTGTCGCCATAGTAACGACTACATTGGCGCTTGGAGTCCTAAAGACCTGTTTGTCCCCCACCCTATCGAAGGCATTGTTGAGGTCACGTGGCTGGACCCTTATGCGTCGTGCCTCCTCTTCTGCTTCGGCTTTGATTTGTCGGCAATTAAACTGGTCAATATTGCGTGCTTCGCGTGTAATCCTTTCTTGTTCTGTTTCGCCAACTGTTGGTGGTTTGTCATTACTGACAACATTGATCAAATACCCTCGCCTTGGTGGGAAAGACGGGAATTGTGGGAACCCCGGGGAGTGGTCTAGGATATCCAGATCGTATTCAATGCCTTCATCATCGTGATGCTGGAGCTCGGTGTGGACGGAGGCATTAGATGTGATGCCAGACGAGGAGCTAGAGTCACCCTCTTGGACTGTGTGGACAGATCCTTCTTGATAATCCTCAATCCGGATCATGTTGACAAAGTTGCGTGGCTTCGGCCGAGGTCGATGTATGAAACACAGATCCGAGCAGCGTTGTATATTATATGCGTAGTTGGAGGCAGCATTTCATAGGCCATAGGGCTAGGCCTGGTAGTTCTCCATCGAGGCTTCGTACTCAGAGAGCCAGAGATCCATCGCGGAGGCTGGCCGGCGACGAGCGGAGCGCCCTTCAGGAGTAGATATAACCACGAGATCTATACCAAGTCATGCAGGATGACTGGCCCGAGCTGGTCGAGTAGATCTATTGTGGGGAGAGGTTACCTGCTCATTAGGTTGACTTTGAATTGAACTTACCAAAGCTAGGGTTTCAGCAAGTTTGGTGCCAACCCGATCGATGGAGTTGAGTAGGTCGGTGTTGTCGATCTGCTTCCCTTTGTAGCGGGGAAGCGGACGATGGGATGTCAGCGTAGCTGAAGATGATGCGGGCATGGTCGGAGCTAGACGTACCATGGTCGGAGCCAGATCCACTGTGGTCGGAGCCGTATCCACCGTGGTCGGAGCCGTATCCACCGTGGTCGGAGCCACAGCCGATGCAGGTGAAGCAACGGTCGATGTAGATTGAATCCGCACCTCCTCCGTGGTCATGGAGATGAAGTCGTCAGAGCCAATGGTCCAGGTGATCTAGCCGACGATGAACGTGAGGCCGTTTGGCGTAGCCACAGAGCCAGAGATGATGACCATCTTGTTTGCTTGGAGAGCAGTACGCACACCCCCTACCTAGCGCGCCACTGTCGACGAAATATGGTCGGCAGTCTACCTAGGGGTATGCCTAAGGTAGTAGATTGTTGGCAGACAGATGCGCAAGCCACAAACAAGATGGTGATGCAAGACAGACACGAGGTTTTATCCAGGTTCGGCCGCCAAGAAGGCGTAATACCTACGTCCTGCGTCTGATTGTATTGCTGTATGTCAATGAGAGATGTTTTTAGAGGGGTCCCCTGCCCGCCTTATATAGTCCGAGGGGCAGGGTTACAGATTTGGAAACTAATCTTAGCCAGTTACAATTGCCATAGGTGGTCGGACAAGGATTCCTATTCTAACCGACCAGGATCTTGCTTGATCGCCAAATCTGCCTTGACTCCTTGCGCGGGACTCTGAACAAGTCGACCGGGCCACGCGTCGTCTTCCAGTGGACCGGACCCCCTGATCCGGGCCGGCCCAAGCCAAGCTGTAAGGGTATAGGGGTTAATACCCCCATAGATACGGTCGCAGATATACAAAGATCTATATACCTCCAACCGTATCTCTTTTGGACGGGAGACACCTAACTAGGTTACGCGATCAAAGACCACCTACAGATAGAGGGGTTATACCTAGGGTGCCGGTGAGGTCAAGGTAGCGGGGCGGTGGAGAGTCGGTGCAGTGGCGAGTCGACGCGGTGTAGGAAGACCCGTAGCGCCGACAAAGATGATCGGGTCGTCGAGTCCCTCCCACAGGTCCTCCTGCAAAAAAGGGCAAAAATGGTTAGTGTCGACTCAAAATTTCGGCAGCACCTCCCCTATACGGGGAGGTTCCCAAAACCTGCAAAAAACATGGCACAAAGGCCAACAACCACATATATACCAAACATGGGCACGAAGCCCAACAACCACCAATATATCAAGAGGAGCCATGTACTTTAGTTCTCTTTCCATGCAGATGAAAGTATTGAAGTAGTACAACAACAATTACTACTAACCCTACAACTACTACTAACACTACTACTAACAACTACTTAACTACTAACAGTACTAATACTAACAACTACTTAACTATTAACAACTACTACTACTAACCACTACTACTTACTAACTACTACTATTTACTAACTACTACTACTACTAAGCCTACAACTAACACTACTAACTACTACTAACAACCACTACTACTTACTAACTACTACTATTTACTAACTACTACTACTACTAACCCTACAACTAACACTACTAACTACTACAACTAACACTACTAACTACTACTACTAACACTACAACTAACTACTACTAACACTACTAACTACTACTACTACTAACACTACAAGGGTAGGGCTTACCTTGGCGGCAAGAACGGCAAGAGCGAGGGCCGGCGACGACGGCGGGGATGGCCGCAGCAGCGCGAGGATCAACGGGAGGTCGGAACGGCGTGAGGATCGACGGGCGGTCGGGTCGGCACCTTCCTCTTCTTCCTCCTCCCCCTTCTCTTTCTTCCTCTTCCTCCTCCCCCTTCTCTTTCTTCCTCTTGCTCCTCTCCTTCTCCCTCTGCTGGCTGGCCACAGAGCACGACGGGGCCGGTGGAGCTCGGGGCCGGCGGGGGAGCTCGGGGCCGGCCGGGTCGCTATCCCCGGGGAGCTCAGAGCCCGGGGCACCGGCAAGCTCAGGGCGGCGGCCGGGGAGCTAGGGCACGGGCGCGGGGCCGCTGGGGCTGGGCGCAAGCGCCGGCCGGGCGTTGGGGCGAGCGCCGCCGGGATGGGGACGGGGGGTGCGGGGCGGGCCTGGCAGGACCTCGCCGGAGGGGGACGACGGCGGGGTCGGCGGCGGCGGCGCGATGACGCAGGGGCGGGTGGGAGATGAGTGAGGAGGGGGTGGGGTTGGGGTTGGGCCGGCCCAGTCTGGGCCTTTAGGTTGAAAGATTTGCCGAGTGCCAGGTCTAGTGGCACTCGACAAAGGTTTTTTTTTTAAAAAAATTCTTTGCCGAGCGCCCTGTGACCTGGCGCTCGGCAAAGGCTTCTTTGGTGAGTGCCAAGGTTGGCACTCGGCAAATTAACTTTTTTTTTGTTTTTTCGCCCCATTTTTTTCTGGGGCCTTGCTACAGTAATTAAAACTCCATTTCAAAATTTGGGACAATTTTTAGTTTTTTTACTTTATTTCCTTAATTAGTTTTGTTTCGTTGAATTTTTTTGACTATTTCAAATTTGAACTGCAAGTGCATGGAATATTGTAATCTAGTGCTTCGAAAAATGTTATTCATGGTATTTGGTGTATGTTGAGTCTCTATCCACGAACTCGCATCAAATTTCGCGCATCTTCACGTAACATGACGAGCCACTTGCCGGAAAAGTGTTTTAAAATTATATAAAGTCCATACGAAGTCCGAAAATCACAAAACTTGTCGAGGTGTCATGTTATCGCATGTGTAGGCTGTGGTAAAAAATTGAGAATGTTTCGAGCAAGTTGCGACGTCAGATTCTGGGTTTTATGCATCTGACGTCGCAACTTGCTCGAAACATTCTCAATTTTTTACCACAACCTACACATGCGATAACATGACACCTCGACAAGTTTTGTGATTTTTGAACTTCGTATGGACTTTATATAATTTTAAAACACTTTTCCGGCAAGTGGCTCGTCATGTTACGTGAAGAAGATGCGCGAAATTTGATGCGAGTTCATGGATAGAGACTCAACATACACCAAATACCATGAATAACATTTTTCGAAGCACTAGATTACAATATTCCATGCACTTGCAGTTCAAATTTGAATTATATATAAAAATTCAACATAATCAAATTAATCAACCAAATATAACAAAAAAAACTAGAAAAAACACCAAATTTGAACATGAAGTTGTAAACAATGTAGGCGGGCCCAACAAAAAATTTGAGGTCAAAAAAACAAAAAAAAATTGAAAATTTGCCGAGTGCCAGCTTGGCACTCGGCAAAGACGGTCTTTGCGGAGTGCTGGCCCAGGGGCACTCGGCAAAGATTTTTTTAAAAGAAAATTTTTAAAAACGGTTAAAAAGTCTTTGCCGAGAGCCTAACGGTGATGCCCTCGGCAAAGATTGACGGTAGGGGATGGACACCGTGTCAGACGGTGTTGCCGAGGGCCAGCCCTTAGCCCTCGGCAAATAATTATTGTTGCCATGTGCTTGTCTTTGCCGAGGGTCTGGCTCTCGGGAAAGAGTCTTTGCCGAGGGCTGTTCTTTGCCAAGGGTTAGACTCTTTGCTGAGTGCCCGAGCATTTGCCCTCGGCAAATCCCCAGGCCCTCGACAAAGATGCTCTGTCCGGTAGTGTATTGTAGCCAAAAGTAGCGCTAGGAGAGGCTTTGCACAAACGAGGTACAATAATTTGATTAAGTATATGTCCGGGTTATGTAAACTCAATGTCGTCTATCTAGCGACGATTTCCTTGTGAGCATTGCCCTTAATAATGGAAAAAGAAAAACAGTGGTTCCTAGCTCTCTGGGTGTTTGCCGGTTGGATTGGATGCACATATTTGCAGGTGCATGCATATATATATATATATATATATATATATATATATATATATATATATATATATATATATATATATATATATATATATATATATATATATATATATATATAGAACTACTATCCTGTAGCTGGCTACAGAATAACTTATTCTGTAGCCACTTTGAGTTATGATAATTACTATGTTAATTTACGAGATTATAGTAACTCTTTACTAAGTGGTTTAATATAACATTATGGTAAATATCCCCATGTGTTATAGTAACCCAACTATCGTAAATATGTATTGACATTATGGTAAATTAGTATATAAAATTATAGTAAATAGAGGTGGCTACAGAATAACTTATTTTGTAGCCGGCTACTGAATAGCCTCTCCCTATATATATATATATATATATATATATATATATATATATATATATATATGTATGTAAAGTTAGCTCAGTTAACTACAACAATAATGTTGGTCGGAAGTTTTTCCATATCGCTTCCTGTCTCTGTCGTCCATGCAACAAAGCTATGTATTCGGTTGCAATGCATATCTTTTTTTTTTGAACGAGTTGCAATGCATATCTGCTAGGTTAAAAAGAACAATATAAAAATAAAGGAGAGAGATGCTTGATGGATGCATGTATTTTTGAGAAAGCTAAGGAAAAAAGGCAGCAGTGTCGAACAATCTGTACAAGAGTAAGTAAAGTTGAAAAGGATTGTATGCATGTAAAGACGAAAACAAAAAGCAGATGGGTGCATGTGCATGAGAAAGACAGCAGTACTCACATCTATATATGCTCAGGCAGTAGATAGTATATTTATACACTCCGGCCGGGTATAACAGATTATTAGAGAAAGGAAGGCTAAATATTATATGTGGACGAGATGATGATGATGGTATTAATTGGATGCCGTCCAATAATAATCCAAGCTAATTAAGTCTCGCACACACATGCATGTGAGAAGCAATGAATTTAGTGGATGCTTGACACTGACAGTGGCCGGGCCGGCTGGGTGACTGACTGGGTCCACCCATATATATTGGAATTGGATGATGGATCGGATAAGGAAGAATTTTCAGAACCAATCAGCTACCGCTATCTGGAGTAGTACCAAATTTATATGTTCTGAAGGGGAAAAGGGAATGAATCTAGCTGATGATCAGTGTTAATATACATCTATACAAATAAATAGCCCAATATTATGATTAATAATCTATCTAAATTAGGTTAGGTAGCAGGAGAGTACATATTCATCTACTATGAGTATATATTACGTGCTCCCTCCGTCAAATTGTATGTTATTCCAAGCATGACATCAAAAGTGAGAACGACATAATTTAGAACGGATAGAGTAGAGCAGAGGAGCTTGCAGAGGGAAATTAAATGATCATGCATGTTACAGATAGATGCATAATGATAATAATATCTAATTATTACATTAGAGGTATATATAATAGAATATTCTGATAGATGCATCATCAACAACAACAAGCAAACGAAGCGATTAAAAATAAACTAATTAGTACACAGTTTCTAGCATATAAAGGAGTAAAGTAATCCATGGAGATACATATATATGCATGTATATACAGTGTATATACATACACACATAAATACGTAGGTGTACGTACCTTTGAAAGCCATTGATAGATGTATAGCAGTAGGTAGCTAGATACTAGATGTTTACTTGCTTGCTACTCCGGATCCAGTGGCCGGTGGGTGGTGATCCTATCGGAGCAAGAGCAAGCAGCAAGGCTGGCGGCGGCTGCCTTGCCGTTGCCGGCAGTCGTCGGTCAGATACTACTCCGCCGCTGCGCCCGGCTGCATGCTGGTGAGTACGACTGGTGTGCTATATAGGATCGGATCGGATCAGAGCACGGCGGAATTGTTGCTGATTGGGATGGGGATGCGATGGGCGATCGATGGCCCAGCAACTTGCTAGCTACACAGGGGAGATATTGTGTGTGTGAGTGAGAGAGAGTGTGTGTGTGAGAGAGAGGAGAGAGTGCTACTGTATGTATGTGCTGATGATGAACATCTATCTATGTATCTATTCCCCATGGATTCTCGCGAGCGAGGCATGTGCGCAGTGATCGATCGATGTGCAGTGCAGTGACCAGAGTGAGCGATATCCGGCCAGCCGTACGTGTATGGCTATGGCATGGAAGACACGAATTGAAGAAGCACAGCTAAGCTAGGAGCTCAACATTACCAATATAATTGCAGCAAGGTAAGCTAGCACATGCAGACGAGATGGAGAAAATACGGACACATCGATAGACACAGGAGCCACTGCACCAGGCCAGGAGATTGATATATAGGCTAGACAGGCAGTAGTTCTCTTCTCTTATCTTCTACAGTTTCAATCGATCTGTATGCAACTCAACCGGATGGGCATGGGCATGCATATAGTGGAGACAGCGATGCATTTGCATGCATCAACGACGACAGTGAGATGCAGCTAGATGGGCATGCCCTGCCCATGAGAGCACTGCACGCTAAGAGCGAAAGCAGGAAGGCATCGGATCCTAGCTCAGATAAATATCTCCATCGGGGTCCATCCAACAGTGAGTGTGACCATCAGTGGGGCCCTTATCTTCCTCCCTGTCTTCCTCTCTACTCGATCTACTCTAATGCAGAAAGCAAGCCACACTTTTTTTTCGCAAACGTGTATCAGCACGTGCTTCATTAAGTAAAAGTGAGAAAGCCAAATTTTACAATGACGATACATAGGACACCTTGATTACCCACGTAATCCCACACGGACTCAAAAGCAAGAAAAACATGAGGGGGGAGACCCTCCACCTCAAAACCCCACCGACTGAACCTAATACATAAACACAACACGATGGTAGCCAGTAGAGTGGTGAAACTGCAGAGGCAACGAGGCTCAACCTCTGCGGAAAATTAAGCATCTGCCAAGGGAACCATGGAGGCGACGAGGCTCAACCTCAGCGGCAAAGCATCCGCCAAGGGAACCGCGAGGGCGACAAGGCTCAACCTCGGCGGCAAATCATCCGCCAAGGGAACGACGAGGCTCAACCTCGGCAGCAAAGCATCCGCCAAGGGAACCGTGGAGGCGACTGAAAGGTCCTTGGTTGGTTTTGGTAATTGAGTGACAACATTAGGTGGACTAATATGTGGTTGAGTGATATACACAGGTGATCAGTCCACAGGTACACTTGGGTGAGCAACACATGCCATAGAGGTGAAAATGGCTTGGATATGTTGCAATGCTCACACAAGTGATGAAGGAGCTTATTGCATACGAGACATGGCATGTAGTCCTGTGACTAAGGTGGAGAAGATCAAGACAAGACTTGGCTTGATGGACCGGTTGCAAGTGTGAAGGGCTAGTCGAAAGCATTTGATCGATCGCGATGCGGTGAAGCTTGAGCAAGACTTAGCGCCGATGGACCAATACAACGGTGAAGAGCAAGTGAGGTCAAGATCGATGAACCAATATGGTCACATGAGGATATGAAGTGGATCATATCATTGTTGATCATGTTGGTGCATGTGTTGCATCGACACCGGCAAAGGAGATGGAATGGAATGCGCAAGGCAAATGTATAGCCTATAGGGTATTTTATTTCACCGGTCATAGATGTGTAGAGAAGTTTATGATCGGATTTAGGATAGAAAGTCGTACTATAAAGGCGAGAAATCCTTTGGTTACAACGGTTATCTAGTGCCACTAAATATAAGTTTCATTTGCATATGCATTATGCTTAGTGACGTGGTGAGGTGGATGAGAAAGCCCTGAAAAATCTTTGTGAAAATGCTAACTTGAGTGCTCCATTTGATTTGAAAGAATCTTGAGGAGTTAGCAACTTAAAAGGATGAAAATGGGAAGTTTTTGGAGAAATTCTTGCGCATGGACAGAGATGGTGTTTCTGGAATTATTTCCTGCCCGAGCTGGAAATTCTCTAGTGTCCGCGCGAACACAGAACCCTTCCCTAGAATTATTTGTGGCCCGAGCTGAAAATTCAGGGAGGATTATGACCGTTGCCTGGAAATTTTTCTAGTCTGACCTAGAAATTTCAGTTCGGCCTAGATCTGAGTGCCCCAACGACCAGTAGCGCGAGGTGGCCGTTTTTAGAGGGCTGCAGCCCCTCTCTTGTCTTATCTTTTCCCCATTTCTTATCCTTGGAAGTGCAAGTGTTCTAGGGTTCTTCCCTTCTCTTCCTTCTCTCTTTCTCCCCTGATTTGAGCTAAGATTTTGAGGAGAGATTGAGTGCCTTTGGTGGGTTTGGACGAGAGATTGAAGATCCACCTCCTCCCCTTCCTCTCCCTCTTATGCTTGATGCTATTTTAAGTGAAGGATTGGAAACCCTAGTGTGTGCATTTGAGGATTGCATTTGGTGGCACTAGGAAATCATTGTGATTTGAGAATTTCTTGTTACTATTGGTGATTGCCATCACCTAGAATGCTTAGAGCTTGTGACTCCGTGAAGCACACGTGGAGATTGTATAGTGCTCCAGAGGAGGATTTGTGAGGGTGATTGTGTTTACCCCACGGGGATCGCGAAGAGCAACTCTATTGGATTGCGCGTGTCATTGAGTTATCACACTTGTGTGTGGGTTTTTGTGGTGTCTTTGGGAGGCTTGGCTTTGGGAGCCACAAACCGAGGAACCACCAAGGTGTTGATCGACACACCGAGGACTTAGCTTGGTAACAACCAAGTGAACCCCGTAAAAATCACCGTGTCAACATTGTCTACTCTTATCGATGGTTTGCATTTCGATACACAAGCTTGCACTTACATTCATTACATTCATATATATAACTTGTGTAGTTGCTCTTGTTAACTAGTATTAGTTTTAGTAACTTGCTAGTTACCTTCTTGCTTGTGTAGCTAGAAGTAGTTCCCTTGTTTGGCTTAGCTTGTGTAGCTAAGTAAGTTGAGCTCTTGGGTTTGGCTTGTGTAGCCTTGTCCTTGAGCATCATTAGTGAGGTTAGGTTGGCTATGTGCTTTTGCTTAATAGAATTGTGTAGGTGCTCCCCCCGCTTGTTAAAGTACTAGTTGCTTAGGTTTGTGTGACCTTACAAGTTAGAATTGTTACGAGAGCCTAGCTAGCCTGGCACCTTAATTTTTGTTTAGGATCTTTTATAAGGTGCTTGTAGAGTTATAGATAGAGGGGTGAAGTCTTGCCTAGACCAATAGATTTAATTTATTTCTGCACTTATATCGGTTAGCCAGAGCGATTAGTTTTAAAAAAGGACTATTCACCCCCCTCTAGTACGCCATCTCGACCCTACAACGATGAGGCTCAACCTCGGCGGCAAAGCATCTGCCAAGGGCGCCAGTACGGACCACAGTGGCAAAGCATCCGCCAGAACTACAACTTGGCCAACACGCCCTTAGCAGCAAAGCATCTGCCTTAGGGAGGACCATCACGACAATAGCGGCAAAGCATCCGCTCAAGCAACAACAAACAAATGCAGCTACACTAACCACCAATTGGACAAACCAAAGTGAAGATTAGCATGAAGCACAAACAGGCACAGCGACGCCGGCGACTAGGAGCACAAACTGGACAATTGCAGGAGCACATACGACACCAACGACCATGCCCAACGTCGAGAAGGAAGGCAGCCCCGCACGCGCCATGGCATGGAACTTCAGAGGCAACGCCTCTAAGGAGGATTGCGACACAGAAAGCGTTGCCGCTGCCTGCCCAAAAGGGGCCAGGTTTTCACCTAGAGGATCCACGCTGACATGAGAGGGATGAGGTGCAACGACAGATGCCTCCAAAGAGGAAAACGGTGCTAAAGGGTGTCGCCATGGTTGGCCAGATGGCAAGGCTTTCGCCTAGCGCCACACTACCAAGACGGAGACCACGAGCAAGCGTAGTGGGACAATCAGAGCAACGTAGGCAGACGAATAACACCGCAGGGAAGCTGTCACCAAGCCGCATGGACGCCAAACATCTAGCATAACTATCTCCCGGCCACAGTCTAGGTCGGGGGCGAACCAGACAGTCGGCACAGCCCAGGCCCGACCACCAGCCGCGCAGACGACAGGCCCCATCGTGCATCCAGCCCGACCAACCACCGGGGGCGGGTGAGCCTGACGGACGCCGACGCCCCGGCTGTAGCCGAGCGCGGCCGCGCACGAGGTAGCTAGCTTGACAGTCGTCGCCGCCCCGGTTACATCCAAGCGTGGGCGCTGGGAAGCGCACACAAGGTAGCCACCGCCCCTGACCGGGAACCCGCCGCCAAGTCTCTCCAAGGTGCTGGAAGGCGTGGGATGTCAGATCCGGCTCCGAGAAGGGTAGATCGGGTGGAGGCATGGCCGGATCCTGCCTCCGATGACCGGCAGTGAACACACCAGCGGTGGAGAAGGTGACGGGGTCCAAGCTAGAGGGGTGGATAGAGAGGGGCGAGGGAAGGAGAGCGAGGTGCAGACGATCGCCCCTTTTGGAGAGCCACGGCGACGGCAGCAACCAGGGAGCAGCGAGGTGGGAAGGAGTTGCGGCGGAGGCCAGATACCCCCGAGTCGCCTCACATAGGAGACGACACCGGGGGGGGGGGGGGGGGGGTTGGAGAAAAGGTCTGATCCCGAAAGCAAGCCACACTTGTTGCTTATTAACTCTCTCTGTTCTAAACTTAAGTTGTGCATTACATATATACTAGTACGTTGCGGACGCCATTGCGCGCCGGACAAACTTGCGATTCAATTTGATGTTTAATATGAATAAATTCAAAAGGAGAGGCAAATAGTAGTATTGTGAAAGATACATATATAATTCATTCAGGAGATCATGTACAGCCATATAATATTTAGTTGAAACCAAACATACTTGATGAGTCTAACATAGTTGTTAATGCAAGGCTATATATATACATATGGGATCATAGTGTGTTTTTGCCTTTCCAGTACTTTAGTTCGTATCAGAGGCTTCTCGTCAATTCAAAGTTTGGAGCACTGGAGCAATCTGTGAATATTAAGGAATCCCACCAAATGCACGATTGTAGTTCAAATTGAATATTAAGGAATCCCACCATTGGAACCACCCCAATGGAAGCCAGCTTGCAGACAACAGGAAGTCAGCAGAGAAACTCTCGCAGGAATATTCCACTGCTAGCATAACATCCAAAAATGTTGTGCTACTAATTGCCATTTAATTGGCAAGGCAACATTGCTCCAAATAAATGAGTGCTTATTTTCAGTAACCAGCCAAAGAAGTTATACAAAGCATCAGAAATGACCAAAGGAAATAGCAATGAATAAAGCTGAATTTTAACTTATCGGAAGGAAAAATAATGTGGTCTATAACCAGTGAAGCTAAATCTTAACATTAAAGTCGATGAACAAAAAAAGCTCTCGCTTTCTAGAATCAACCACACTCTATCACTTGCCCTCCTAGAATTGGTGGTTCAGCATAAGCTCTTTCACAGTGGATTTGCAAGAAAGTGGAAGGAGATGCATAGGAATAAGTACATCATTGCAATGGGGTGTGCTCAACAACCAACAAATCATGTTAAGTAAAGACATAATTGACAATGGACTTATGCTCAGTAACAAACACACAAAATGTAGAAACTAATGAAAACAAAACAACACATGCAGCGGAGCTGCGGAGGCAGGCTTGGCTAACTCACACTCAATAATAGTGGACTAGCTGGAAACACAGACATGGAAGAGCCTATAGAATTATCATTTGTGTCCAATCATATCTGAAAGAGCAGACAAAGGAGCCCTACCAAAATTATTATAGCGATGTCCAGCGAGCGTCACCAAAAAGCAAGCAACCGACCAATCTAATTAAGAATTTAAGAATCACAATACAAGGATGACTCAGGAACAATTGAACTTCCCCAACAGCACAGTTAATCTAGCAAGGAAAAAATAGGCATAATTTTTTTTCCTGATTCGTAACAATGTGATCTAAAATTCAATATATACTTATTTTATCACACGGCAAAAGCAGAACCATGCAGAATACAACTTGGTATACCCAATGCCTACTTGGCTGCTCTAGCACGGATGTTAATATAATGAGACCTTGTAAAGGGATGATGCTTCACCTGGAGCACATTAAACTGCCTTTTTTATGCCCATGAAATTCTAATTCCAGCAACTTATCCTGCATTTATAGCATATAGAAAAAGCAAAAAATGGATCGAGCAAATTTAAGCAAAAATAAAGGGAAACGTAGCAGAAAAGGCATAATATATACTAACCTACAAGAAACTGATAAGGTAGCTGAACCTGGTTGGATATCACAAGCTCTTTTCCGAATAGATCTGCAAAAATCATCAATTTTCAATAATGCATAAAGGGTGAGCAATAAAAAAACGCTCTAAGGAAAGTATTCTTGCTTACCAACAAAATTGTGGATCATCAATATAATCACACTGTAGTTGCATGTTCCTCGGTACCTATCCAAGTCAAGAGAAGACACTGGAAAATTTTTGCTTGCCCAGCCGTGCATCAGTTTGATGGCAAGGAACAGGTGCTGATCTTGGGACAATATGAGATGAAAAAGAGATGTCTGTCAACTTCGTAAATGGCTTACAGTTTGGTAAAATAACCCTAACCCACACAAATTGGTATAAATGGCTTACAGTGTCATGTGGGGCCAGAAGTACTCAAGGCGCCGGCGCGCCAGGGATGTGCGGCGAGCGGCAGAGCGCGCTGACCGCGCGTGTGCGCGGGAGAACCGGGCCGAGCCAGCCATCAGTGGCTAAGAGGAAGGATAGGATTAATTGCTGTTTTTGATCCATAATTCTAGGAGCGCATGGCGCTAGTTTGTTTTGGGCCTGAGGCCATTAATATTGTACTCGGTGACAATCGGAAGGATTAAGCAAGAAGTTATTCCCTAAACCTATCTCTCTCTCTACTCAATTAAGCCTGCGGCAGAGGGGAAAAACCTCGCCGGAGAAGACGGATCGCGGCTACGAATTACGTAGTCGAGGTCCAGCTACCCAAGGGTTTGAGGCCCTTGACAACCTGGTATCACGTTCCAGAAGATCCTCGCCGTCCCGTTCCTCTTCACCATCCGACGCCGCCAATCCCCCACCACCACAGCCACCAGCCCCCTTGTCCCCGTCTTCGGCTTCCGCTTCCACCGCCTCATCTGCCGCTGCCATGGGCGATGCCGACCAGATCAAAAGCCTCACCGACGCCATGAAGGAACTGCAGGCCTCCGTCGTGGCCAATGCCAAGGCCATCGCCTCCCTCACGGCCGACCGCATGTCGTCCTCGGGCTCCAAGACGGCCTTTGGCGAGCACCACAACGACCGACCGCCGAAGTTCCAGAAGATGGACTTCCCCAAGTACGATGGCACGAAGGATCCACTCGTCTTCATCAACCGTTGCGAGTCATACTTCCACCAGCAGCGGATCATGGAGGAGGAAAAGGTGTGGATGGCTTCTTACAATCTCGACGACGAGGCGCAACTCTGGTACATGCAGGTGCAGACGGATGAGGGCACGCCGTCGTGGCGCCGCTTCACCGAACTCCTCAACATGAGGTTCGGGCCGCCGCTGCGATCTGCCCCACTCTTCGAACTCGCCGATTGCCGCCGCACCGGGACCGTCGTGGAGTACCAGGCACGTTTCCAGGCGCTCCTGCCCCGCGCTGGCCCCCTGGAAGAACTTCAACGAGTCCAGCTGTTCACGGGGGGCCTCCTCCCGCTGCTCAGCCTCGCCGTCCAAGTACACAACCCGCAGTCGCTTGCTGCAGCCATGAGTTTGGCACGTCAGATGGAACTCATGGAGCAGTATACTCCTGCGCCACCGAGAGCGGCTGGCCGCGGTGTTCTCCCGGCGCCAGCACCACACCTCGCCCTGCCGGCCCCCAAAGCCCCGGCGCCCAACGTCACCGTCGAAGGCCGGCCGGTGAAACGCCTGACTCAGGCCGAGCAGGACGAGCGCCGTTGCCTTGGCCTGTGCTTCAACTGCGATGAGCGGTACAGCCGTTGCCACAACAAGGTCTGCAAACGCTTGTTCCTTTTGGACAGCATCATGGACGACGACGACGACGACGCCGGCGGCGAGGACACGCCAGACCCGGAGGCCCCGGTGTTCTCCCTCCATGCGGTGGCCGGCGTTCCCAGCGGCAACACGTTGCTGCTTCGCGTGACCCTGGGCGCTGCCTCCCTCGTCGCGCTCGTCGACACCGGGTCCAGCCACAACTTCATTGGGGAAGCCGCGGCGTCGCGCACGGGTCTGGCCGTCCAGCCGTGCCCTTGCCTCACAGCAACGGTGGCCAACGGCGAGAAGGTTCCCTGCCCCGGCGTTCTCCGTCGCGCAGCCATCTGCATCGACGGCTTGGCGTTCCACGTCGACCTGTACGTGATGCCCCTGGCCGGGTATGATATGGTCTTGGGTACACAGTGGATGGCTACCTTGGGTCGTATCGCCTGGGACTTTTCTGCAAGGACCATGGCGTTCAAACGGCTGGGCCGCGACATCTGCTGATGCGGGCTGGAGGCATCGTGATGAGTACAGGCCCGATCTTCCGAGAGGTAGCCGGTAAGTTCGATTTGTGGAGATCTCGACATTGGCGATCCGGCTTCAAATCAGACACGATTCGAACCCTGCAACCATTACACCACTGCTCCGTTGGTTATCAACCAAGCACAACTTGATTGACCTCGCCAAGAAGGCTTTTCCTGCAAGCGAATCGAAGAGCACAAGCAAGAAGGTAAAACACGCAATCTGAAATTGCAAATATGAATGACGCGAATATCAATAGAGGGTTCAAGAACTCGGTTCCAAAGGACTAATCGACACAGTGGAGGAGATCAAGAACGGGGGCCCTGGATCACTGTAAAAGGATTTGTCACCACAGTTACAATGAACGATTTAGTTTCTCGAGGGAAAACTAAACTCTAAACAAAACCCAATTGTGTAGCAGCGGCGGCGGCTGTGTTTATAGTCTAAGACTCGACCTAGGGTTGGGGACGGCCAGGGGTTGGGCGCCCACAACTTGGGCTTAAGGCCCGACACGATACATGGCCAAGTTGGCCCAAATAGGTGACGCAGCACCTTGCCGTGGTCACACAGAATGATCCACGGGCCTTCTGGAGCTGGGACCAGATCCAAAACGACGGCATCGTCGTCCCCTTTCCAACGCATCCAAGAACGGCCCGTTTCGATGTCGTATGAGGAAGTTATGACCAAAACAGTGACGACGTGTCTGCTGAATCCGAGGACGACGTGGCAGCTGAGTTGGAAACGAATTGCAACTTGGGGAAGACCATGGCGTCGGTGTGTCCAGCGTGGCGATGTCCTCATCATCCTCCCCTTCTCGAATTGGAGTCGTCCTCGACTCCATCTTGGCGATGTCCTCATTATCCCCTCCTTGTAGAATTGGAGTCGTCCTCGACTCCATCCCATCATCAACGAACTCCTGCAAAAGGTTAGTGACAGCAGGCAATACACCAGACATAAAAGGTTGACAAAACATAGTATAACATGGTGCATCAGGATTATCACATAACTCAGCAGTAGCAGGAGTTGTAGCAAGAAAAGCACCTCCTTTTAACTTAATCCCATTATTTTTAGCAATGTCTGTTGGAGGTTTATTTTTTATCTCATTAGCATGTTTAATAATATCCGTAGGAGACAAAGGCAGCAATGTAATTTTCTTGTCCTTATGTATGATAGTGTATGTATTAGTTCTACCATGGTGTAAAGCATCATTATCAAATTCCCATGGGCGACCTAACAAAATGGAACAAGCTTGCATAGGAACAACATCAAAATCAGCAGTATCATGATAAGAGCCTGTGAAAAAGCTAATGCGTGCTGATTTAGTTACCTTAGTCTTACCACTATTATTGAACCATTGAAGTTTATATGGATACGAATGTTGTCGTGTGGTCAAGCCAAGCTTGTCAACCAAATCTGAACTCACCAAGTTGTTGCAACTCCCACTATCAATGATAGTGAGAACACGACAACCCTGCACAATGAGATACATGTGGAACAAATTGTGGCGTTGGATCTTCATCTCTTCTTCATGACCCACACGTGTACTCAACACACGCTGCACAAGAAGGCTAGGGTAGTTCGCGGCAGCAGCCACAGAGTCAATGGTGATGGCCTCGTTGTCATGATCTCCCTCGATGGGATCTGCATCAATGTTAGCAGCAAGGGCTAAATCATCTTCAACATCACTAGCACTTACATATCCATCCTCGGTAGCAATGAAAGCGCGACGACTGGGGCATTCCTTCATGACATGTCCCATGCCTTTGCATCGGTGGCAAATGATTTTAGAGCTGGACGAGGAGGAGCTAGTAGAAGCACCCGGAGTGCCACCTTTCTTCAGCTGTGGAAACTGCACATTAGACAATTTACTTACCCCGGAAGAAAATGGAGGTGTAGATGGCTGTGGTGCAACAGGAAGCTTGGGCGTCTCCGGCTCGGAACGCTGCTAAAAATTCCTCCCATTGTTAGACCTGAAAGGCTGGTGTTGTTTGCGTCCCTGTACTTCTTGTTCGGCCTTAATAGCAAGATGATACAATTGGGAAAAATTGCGCCATTCTTTGTAATCAAGTATGTTCTGTATATCATGGTTTAAACCACCAAAAAATCTAGCACTAGCATCATCATCATCTTCATTTATACCACAACGTGCTAAACCAATAAGCAATTCTTGATAGTATGCTTCTACTCCTTTATCACCTTGTTTTAAAGTTTGTAGTTTCAAACGTAAATCACGTTGGTAATAAGGAGGAACAAAACGAGATTTCATACGTTGCTTTAAAACATTCCAAGTTTGAGGCACAGCAGCAGCATTATTGGCATTGCAAAGATCACTCCACCAGAACAAAGCAAAATTAGTAAACTCACTGGTAGCAAGTCTAACTCTATGCTCAGCAGGAACATTATGAGAATCAAATTTTTGTTGAACAGCAAGCTCCCAATCTAAATATGCCTCTGGATCAACATTACCAGCAAAAGGTGGTAGACTAAATTTAATTTTAGCAAAAGGATCATTATTACCATGATTATTACCTGCCATACCGTGACGATTGAAGTTGAGGCGGCGACGGGCACCACCGTCAGCATACGCATCTTTATCACCAGCATCTTCATCATCAGCACGATAAGGTGGAGGGCGTTGCTCAAGCTGTTCAATGCGGGTGACCAGATTATTCACGTTGCGCGTCAGCTCGGTCATAAGATTGCGTTGTTCAGTCATGAACGTTGCAAGCTCGCCCTTGGACACGCACTCATTGAAGTCCGTCGGAGTTCCTGCCATGGTTAGAAGATAGAAAAAGACAACACCAAAGTATTATCCCTATCAACTAAAAGGAAACAAGTGGTGGTGGTGAAAGTGGAATGCAAAATCACAAGCGGCTTACCACCGTCTTGCCTGTATTCTTACCAACGCCAAACAGGAGCAAAACCAAAGTGGCGAAGCAATCTGTCGTTGAACGTGGGTAACAGTTGCAAGATGAACCTGTGCTGACAGAAGAATATGTGGAGCTATGGGTAGGCACACAATATGACAGCAAGGATTAGCAATTAACGAGTGCAGAGTAGCGATTGTTCAATCTGGATCCAAAGTACAAAGCACAGGTGCTGGCTAAGACGTGTCGAGACGTAGCGCAACAAGGTGAAAACAAAGGACGATCGAAAGAACTCACAGAACAAGCAAATAGCCCGGATTTCTCCTTTTTCCTGAATTTTTCCCGGATTTTTCCAAAAGGCACTAGTAGGAAACAAACATTTTTTTTACTATTTTTTTTATACTTTTCTCTGAACAAGGATCACAAAAGATGCAACCATAAAAATTGGCACCTACAACTGAGGTGGGATGTGGTCTACAGAAATTCAGCACATTCTCTGAAAAGCGTGCAAAAACTTTGACAATTTTTTTTCTATATTTTCCCGAATTTTTTTGGCAATTTTGATGAAACCAAACAGGGCAAAGCCCAGTTTGGGTCGGGTCCAAATGGTGTCAAGAAGCTGCACAAAAAATTTCAGATTTTTCTGATAAACGAGCGAAAAGTTATGCCTGTTTTACTGAAGGTATCTCAAGGTATGTTTTCCGGGAGGCACAACACGGCGGCGGCAGTTAGGGCAAATCGTCCCTAAACTCTAACACCGATCACAGCAGTAGGTATTTGCCTGATGACGTAAGGAGGGCTGCGATGCAGGCAAAATAAAAGCGGCTGGCAACCTATCTAGGGTTTGCGCGGCGGCGAGAAGTTACACAAGGCGGCTAGCGGGGCAAGTCGAGTAATGTGGTGGCTTCGACTTGTTGTTTGGGAACGGTGGATGGGATAGCGGTGGAAAACAAAATCACAGCAACGAGCGATTGAACTACGACCACGAACACAATCCTAAACCAGCAACAAGACTCGACCACGGACACAAACTCAACAACACGAATCTGAAACGAAATTGCAAAGGCACAAAGGGCGATAGGACAGCGGAAATTGAAATATTTTTGGGCTTTTTGTGGACTTTAGGTAATGAACAAATATGAATCTAAGGCAAACAAGATTATACCTCACGGTAAACCTGAAATATCTGATACCAATTGATGAGTACAGGCCCGATCTTCCGAGAGGTAGCCGGTAAGTTCGATTTGTGGAGATCTCGACGTTGGCGATCCGGCTTCAAATCAGACACGATTCGAACCCTGCAACCGTTACACCACTGCTCCGTTGGTTATCAACCAAGCACAACTTGATTGACCTCGCCAAGAAGGCTTTTCCTGCAAGCGAATCGAAGAGCACAAGCAAGAAGGTAAAACACGCAATCTGAAATTGCAAATATGAATGACGCGAATATCAATAGAGGGTTCAAGAACTCGGTTCCAAAGGACTAATCGACACAGTGGAGGAGATCAAGAACGGGGGCCCTGGATCACTGTAAAAGGATTTGTCACCACAGTTACAATGAACGATTCAGTTTCTCGAGGGAAAACTAAACTCTAAACAAAACCCAATTGTGTAGCAGCGGTGGCGGCTGTGTTTATAGTCTAAGACTCGACCTAGGGTTGGGGACGGCCAGGGGTTGGGCGCCCACAACTTGGGCTTAAGGCCCGACACGATACATGGCCAAGTTGGCCCAAATAGGTGACGCAGCACCTTGCCGTGGTCACACAGAATGATCCACGAGCCTTCTGGAGCTGGGACCAGATCCAAAACGATGGCATCATCGTCCCCTTTCCAACGCATCCAAGAACGGCCCGTTTCGATGTCGTATGAGGAAGTTATGACCAAAACAGTGACGACGTGTCTGCTGAATCCGAGGACGACGTGGCAGCTGAGTTGGAAACGAATTGCAACTTGGGGAAGACCATGGCGTCGGTGTGTCCAGCGTGGTGATGTCCTCATCACATCGGCCGCACAGGGCGTATCTGCCCCCACGGCCGCGGGGCTGGACGTGAGTCGGGACGCGCCCGCGGCGACCAACTCGGTCGCGCCGACCCCCAACGCACCGGTTCAGGCGCGCCCGCTGCTCGACGCCGTCCTGTCCTCCTTCGTCGACGTGTTCGTGGAACCCCGCAGACTGCCACCCCAGCGTGGCCGCGACCACGCCATCCGCCTCCTCCCGGGCGCCGCACCTGTGGCCATCCGCCCGTACCGCTACCCGGTCGCGCACAAGGATGAATTGGAGCGGCAGTGCGCCGCCATGATGGAGCAAGGGCTCGTCCGCCGCAGCACGTCGGCATTCTCGTCCCCGGTGCTTCTCGTTAAGAAGGCCGACGGGTCATGGCGGTTCTGCGTCGACTACAGAGCCCTCAACGCCATCACCGTCAAGGATGCGTACCCGATCCCGGTGGTCGACGAGCTGCACGGTGCCAGGTTCTTCACCAAGTTGGACCTTCGTTCGGGCTACCACCAGGTCCGCATGAACCCCGACGACATCGCCAAGACGGCGTTCCGCACACACGACGGCCTCTACGAGTTCCTTGTGATGCCATTCGGGCTATGCAACGCCCCCGCCACATTTCAGGCGCTCATGAACGACATTCTGCGCGTCTTCCTCCGTCGGTTTGTCCTTGTGTTTTTTGATGACATACTCATCTACAGCTCCACTTGGGCGGACCACTTGCGCCATCTTCGAGCCGTCCTCCTCGTCCTGCGGCAGCACCGGCTCTTCGTCAAGCGCTCTAAGTGCGCGTTCGCCGTCGACTCCATCTCCTACCTGGGGCACATCATTAGTGCAGCGGGCGTCGCCATGGACCCTTCAAAGGTACAGACGGTCATGGATTGGCCGCAACCGCGGTCGGCGCGCGCGGTCCGGGGCTTCCTCGGCCTTGCAGGCTACTACCGCAAGTTCGTCCACGACTACGGCATCATCGCCGCGCCCCTCACGGCGCTCACTAAGAAGGGACGGGTTCAGCTGGTCCGAGGAGGCCGCCGTAGTGTTCCAGGCACTCAAGCAGGCCGTCACCTCCGCCCTAGTCCTCGCCCTGCCGGACTTCGACAAGCCGTTCGTCGTTGAGTGTGACGCCTCCACGTACGGGTTCGGCGCGGTGCTCCTCCAGGACAAGCACCCGCTGGCCTTCTTCAGCCGGCCTGTGGCACCTCGTCACCGCGCTCTCGCTGCCTACGAGCGGGAATTGATCGGCCTCGTCCTCGCCATTCGTCATTGGCGGCCGTACCTTTGGGGGCGCCGGTTCGTGGTGCGCACCGATCACTTCAGCCTCAAGTATCTCCTCGACCAGCGCCTGGCGACCATCCCACAACACCACTGGGTGGGCAAGCTCCTCAGCTTCGACTTCAGCATGGAGTACAAGCCGGGCGCTTCCAACACGGTGGCGGACGCACTGTCTCGCCGCGACACCGAAGAGGGAGCGGTGTTGGCTGTCTCAGCACCCCGCTTCGACTACATCAGCCGTCTCCGCCAGGCCCAGTCCACGGACCCCGCACTAGTCACCATCCGTGACGCGGTCCTGGCTGGTTCCCGTGGCGCGCCGTGGGGGCTGCGCGACGGCATGGTCACGTTCGGCTCCAGACTCTACGTCCCGCCGTCCTCCCCGCTGCTTCATGAGGTGCTGGCTGCCGTACACGCAGACGGCCACGAGGGGGTGCAGCGCACGTTGCACCGGCTCCGCCGCGACTTCCACTTCCCCGACATGCGTCGCGTGGTGCAGGACTTCGTACGTGCTTGTGACACGTGCCAGCGGTACAAGTCTGAACACCTCCATCCTGCCGGCCTCCTCCTACCCCTGTCGGTGCCCACGGCGGTCTGGAGTGACCTCGGCCTGGACTTCGTGGAGGCCCTCCCCCGTGTGGGTGGGAAGTCGGTGATCCTAACGGTGGTGGACCGCTTTAGCAAGTATTGTCATTTCATTCCGTTGGCTCACCCCTACACTGCAGAGTCCGTGGCGCAGGCGTTCTTCGCGGACATTGTGCGCCTCCATGGCGTTCCCCAGTCCTTGGTGTCAGACCGGGACGTCGTGTTCACCTCAACATTCTGGAAGGAACTTATGCGGCTCATGGGCACCAAATTGCACATGACGACTGCCTTTCATCCGCAGTCCGACGGACAATCTGAGGCGGCCAACCGAGTTATCGTCATGTACCTACGTTGCTTCACCGGTGATCGTCCCCGGCAATGGGTTCGCTGGCTCCCGTGGGCAGAGTACCTCTACAACACCGCCTACCAGACGTCGTTGCGGGACACGCCCTTCAGGGTGGTCTACGGCCACGACCCGCCTACCATCCGGTCTTATGAACCGGGTGAGACTCGCGTGGCGGCCGTCGCCCGGACCATGGCGGACAGGGAGGAGTTCCTGGCTGATGTACGCTACCGCCTGGAGCAAGCGCATGCCGTCCAAAAGAAGTATTACGACAAGCTGCACCGCCCCGTCACTTATGCAGCAGGCGACCTGGTGCTTCTTCGCCTCCGTCATCGTGCACCGGCCTCCTTGCCCCAGGTCAGCAAAGGCAAATTGAAGCCCCGTTTCTACGGACCGTACCGCATCGTCGAGCTCATCAACCCTGTCGCCGTTCGCCTCGAGCTTCCTCCGCGTGCCAAGCTGCATGATGTGTTTCATGTGGGCCTCCTCAAGAAATTTGTTGGCCCGGTACCAGCTGCTCCTCCTACCTTGCTGGACATTCATCATGGAGCCGTCCAACCGGAGCCAGAGCTCGTCGTGCGGTCACGCCTCGCTTGTGGCGTTCAACAAGTGCTAGTCCAGTGGAAGGGTGAAACAACGACTTCTGCGACATCGGAGGACCTCGACACCTTCCAGGAGCGCTACCCAGCGTTCCAGCTCGAGGACGAGCTGGCTCTCGAGGGGGGGGGAGATGTCATGTGGGGCCAGAAGTACTCAAGGCGCCGGCGCGCCAGGGATGTGCGGCAAGCGGCAGAGCGCGCTGACCGCGCGTGTGCGCGGGAGAACCGGGCCGAGCCAGCCATCAGTGGTTAAGAGGAAGGATAGGATTAGTTGCTGTTTTTGATCCATAATTCTAGGAGCACATGGCGCTAGTTTGTTTTGGGCCTGAGGCCATTAATATTGTATTCGGTGACAACCGGAAGGATTAAGCAAGAAGTTATTCCCTAAACCTATCTCTCTCTCTACTCAATTAAGCCTGTGGCGGAGGGGAAAAACCTCGCCGGAGAAGACGGATCGCGGCTACGAATTACGTAGTCGAGGTCCAGCTACCCAAGGGTTTGAGGCTCTTGACATACAGTTTGGTAAAATAACCCTAACCCACACAAATTGGTATAGAGGGAGTAATTTGGAACCTTCATCCACTGGCACACTATGAGAAATCAACAAATCAAAATTTTACAGGATCAACCCAAGTTCATATCTTGGATTTTGACATTTTATAAGAAAATTCAATAACCCAACCAAACCTGACATCCAGTTCAGGTCTGTTCTTCTACAGAACAAACACACCAATTTAGCTTATAGAAATTAGAACCTTGTGATGGTACACCTCCTGGTGGAGAAACATAATTTCAGTTTCTTACATAATTTCATCACCCGGTCGCTGAGATCAGGCGACCTAGGTGGAGAAAAGGAGGAGACGAGAACCAATCAACCAAATTTGCTGGACAATCCCCACTCTAATTTATTCTTTCCAGCTTCGTCTAGATACAGAGAGCGAGGGCAAGAGAGGAGATGGGACTTTACCTCGTCGTCCACGCAGTCACCGGAGGGACCGCGACCGGTGGCTGCCGCTACTATCGCCAACGAGCACCTCACACGGGAGCAGGGCACCGCCGCCAGGGGTGGGGCCGAAGCTGGGCGGTCGCGACCATCTAGCCCAAGCAAGTAGGGTTTCCTGTAGCACACAAGCACACGAGGAGCAGAGGGAGAGGGCAGAGCGGACGGATCGAGCGAGGTCAGAACCGCGCCGACCGTCTGCAGGAGCTCGCGCGGACGGGTGAAGCGGCCGCAGCCGGCGTCGGTGCCCGCCCGCACCGCACCGGTGCAGGGCGTGGGTTGTGCCGCCGGTCCCCGCTCGTCCGGGGGGTCGACGGAAGGGAGGGGGCCGCTCGCAGCTCGCGACCATCGCCGTCTCGGGAGGAAAGGAGAGAGATGAGGAGGGGAGAGAGAGAAACGAAGGGGAGGCAGGTGAGAGGCCGTGAGACCGTCTCCAACGACGAAGACCTAAACGTGAGACCTATTCGGTAGAATGGGTCACGCACAGTAGAATGGATAGGCAGACAAAACTCCCGTTTTCCAACCGAGGACGCAACCGAGGACGCAAACCTCCACCCCGGCGAGCTCGGCCCCGGCGCACTCCGCCCCGGCGAGCTCGGCCCCGGCGCGCTCCGCCCCGGCGCGGGCGAGCTTGGCCCCGGCGCGCTCCGTCCCGGCGCGGGCGAGCTCCGCCCCGGCGAGCTCGGCCCCGGCGCGGGCGAGCTCCGCCCCGACGACGGTCGTCCCCGAGCTCCGCCCCGGCTCCGGTCGTCCCCGAGCTCGTGGTGGTGGGACCCGCCGAAGGAGACGCAAGCGCGGGCGAGCTCGGCCCCGGCGCGCTCCGCCCCGGCGCGGGCGAGCTCCGCCCCGGCGAGCTCGGCCCCGGCGCGCTCCGCCCCGGCGCGGGCGAGCTCCGCCCCGGCGCGCTCCGTCCCGGCGCGGGCGAGCTCGGCCCTGGCGACGGTCGTCCCCGAGCTCCGCCCCTGCTCCGGTCGTCCCCGAGCTCGTGGTGGTGGGACCCGCCGGAGGAGACGCAAAGGAACGAGAGAGGACGCAAATTTGCGTCCCGTGTTTCGTCGGAGGCAAAATGGCTGCCGTGTTTGGGTAGTCCGTTGGAGGATGATTTTTCTACGTAAAAGCACTGTGCGCTACCTAAAATGCGGATGGGTCGTGGTTTGGGTAGTCTGTTGGAGACAGTCTGAGGGAGATATTTTCCTGCGTGGACAGTTGCCATGCTACAGTAAAGTGGCGAAGGGGTAAAATTAGACCGATGCTGTAAATTTTTTTTTGCTGACGTAGATCGGCTGGAAACCTCCCGAGGCTAGGCGCCTTAATAAGAAGAGAAGAGATATATACATTACATATATGTATTTAAAAAAAAATCAAAATGACTTGCAATTTGAAGCGAGGATGGTATTTCCTGCAATTTTGAGAGAGGATAGTATTTCCTTTTGCTATTATATCACCTACTTCTAGGTATATTATCTACTCGTTTATCTAGATATGAGACTGTTCCTATAAAAAAAGATATGAGATTGTTTAATCCTTGCAACCTCATACATCCGCACCCACGTGTTTCGACTTTCAACCTCGGCCCACTTTATCATTATATTATTCTTTCACTACAGGAAACCGGAAGTGTCAACCTTTTTTATGTTTATTATAAACCGATAGGATAATTACAATTGTCTTGACAATTCCTAAAAAACACACCAAAAAAATAAAAATTATCTTAATGATTTTTGAAAAAAAAACACATAGGAAAATTAAATAGCCGACAAGAAAAAGTCCTAATTAACCTGCTAGTGCATATAAGCGACAGGATAATTAATTATCTTGTCGGTTTACTAATAACACACATAGAAATTGTGCATTGTTTTGTTGGTTTAAATATTTTCTTGTCCGTTATGGGGATAAGGCACAGGGAAACTAATCATAAAATAATTCTAATAAAACCTAAAAAGGTCCGAAAAAAATCTAAAACATTGCTTGGAATCATATTTTGAGTTTATATGCTTGCTGTTAAACAATTTTGATAAAGATATATTGTACAATGTTCACAAAATGGATACCCCTCCAACATAGTTCAATGTAACTCAAGTCAAACTTTAAAGTTTGCATACCTCACACAAATTGATCTCGTATGCACTTCAAATAATGAAAAACCTTACATTCACCACAAGTTAAGGAAATTTCTGAAATTCAAAAAGTAGTTCACTATTTTTTATAGTTTAAATCAATTTCTATGTACCAAGTGAGACAAATTAGTTAAGTACGGAAAGAATGGAAAAATAGTTAATAAAAAGCTAAGCTCACACATTTTCCTATGATTTATGTGTCTACGCTTATTTTAGTTTCATCTTTTAAATTCATATAAAATAGTAAGTTGACTTTATTGTTTCAGATGCCCTTATACTAGTTAGAGCAAGCCTATTACCGCAGCGTGTTGCCATACATGTCAAAAAGTTTTGCCGAACAAGCTCTCTCAAGAAAAGAGGAAGTTTTGCTGAACAAAATGACAATGGAAAAGAGAAACGATGTTGCTTGGCAGTTCTCTAGTGCCGCAGAGCTGATCACCCACGTATTTCCATATAAAAAAGTTGTTATCTTTGGGAGGGTAGGAAAGAGAGTACATAATGGATGAATCTAGTAAGAATTATATATTAAATTAGTTGTAGGCAAGAAGGCGGCTATCGTTATATGGTTAACACTTATCTCAACTATTGGACTTTCCTTTAACAAAGGCAACTGACGAGATGTAGAAATTTCCTTGAAAGTTTTTGATAAAGTACCGGTAGGAAAGGACCGAAAGAACTAGGCATTTATTGTCAATTGTGTAACCTTTATGAGTAGCTGCTTTGGAATGGAAAGGAAAATTAAGAAATAAAGACGGTCACAACCCACAAGGTTTTCCATTTGGAGAAATAGGGAGAGAGAAATGAAAGCAAGCGGAATGAAAAGTGTTAGTAATAGAAAAATTGATGTAGCATGTAGCGGCAAGATTACACTAAGGTAGGCAATTAGTAAGAAGCATACTTTGCACAAATAATTGGAACAATGGATAACTGAGTATGGTACATTTATTTATTAATTAATTTATTTATAGTATTATTTATACATGTAGTATAATTTAATGTGACCCCAAAAAAAAGAAGCTCTCTCTCCCTCTGCGTGCAACGGTCGGAGAATTTAAATGCAAGGCAATGCAACCCAAAGTGGGCCCCAATGCCCCGTGAGTTCCGTTCCGTTGGAATCCGAGGCTATGGTGCGGGGCCCAAGAGGCAAGTTTTTGGTGCCGCGTGCGTGCCGACGCCCGGCGGCCAGGGCATTCTTCGTTTCGGTTCTCCGATTCAAAATCCAAATCAAACAAACTTGGCGGATCCCCATTTGCCATTTCCCCTCGTCACCTCCTCCGCTCCTCTCCGTCTCCTCCTGCGTTCCATTTCAATTCATCCATCATCCATGGAGGCCTCCACCCCCACCCCCACCCCTCGCCGAGGCGGAGCCCCCGCCGACTACACCGCCATGTCCCCCTCCTTCTCCCACACGCCCAGGAGCGGCGCCTCTTCCTCCGCCCACAAACAGCAGGCACCGGGATCGCGGCCCCCTCGTCTTCAATGGCAACAGTAACAGCAGCATCAACGCTACCCAGCAGGCCGCACAGCAGCAGCTAACCTCCACCCCCACCACCTCCAACTCCAAGGGGTCCGAATCCGGAGGCGTTAACGTCCAGGTCCTCCTCAGATGCAGGTACATCAATTATTTTATTTACTCCCATATAAGTGAAGTAATACCCATTGCTCCATTGCTTGGCTTGCTATTTGCTAATTACAGTACGTATGTTGTATGCAACTAGTTATTATTTATATGTACTCTGCTTATCTAGTAGTACTCCTATATGTTTTTCCTATATATACATGTCAGTCACTGTCTGATCGATCCACCAATGGAACACCACACTTCCACTGTACCATTAGTTTCACTCACCACTCATCAATTCATCCTCACTGCATCCTATTTCTTCCCATTCCTTTCCTTTCCTTTCCTTTCCTTGTATGTGTAGGCCATTGAGCGAGGAGGAGCGCCGCGTCGGCACTCCCGTGGTGGTCACTTGCAATGACCAGAGACGGGAGGTTTTCGTTGCCCAGAACATAGCTAACAAGAACATTGATCGCACCTTTGCATTCGACAAGGTAACTCATGCCAACTATTTTATTTCCCTTTACCACTTCCACTTGTTGTTCACTGCCACATGACACCCAGACATTCACTTGATTGATTCATCACTCACTAACCAATGGAAACACGCAAGTGTTTGGACCAAAATCCCAACAGCAGGATATCTTCAACCATGCTGTTGTGCCACTTGTCAGAGAGGTTTTGGACGGCTACAATTGCACAATATTTGCATATGGCCAGACTGGAACTGGCAAAACATACACAATGGAGGGAGGAGGTGGCAAAACACAGGTAGATTTTTATTTTGTACATATTCACATGCTACAAATATTTATGAATTCTGATACAGTTAGTTTGCTCCTTTAACTGAGGTCATAACTCCATTCCATCTACATTTCTGTAGAACGGTGACCTTCCATCTGATGCTGGTGTCATTCCAAGGGCTGTTAAGCGCATATTTGACATCCTGGAGGCACAGAGTGCAGAGTACAGCATGAAGGTTTCTTTTCTTGAGCTGTACAATGAGGAGCTCACTGATCTTCTAGCTCCAGAGGAATCTAAATTCTCTGATGACAAGTCCAAGAAGCCTATGGCACTCATGGAGGATGGCAAGGGAGGAGTCTTTGTTAGAGGGCTCGAGGAAGAGCTAGTTTCTTCAGCTGCCGAGATCTACAGGATACTAGAGAGAGGCTCTGCAAAGAGAAAAACTGCTGAAACTCTTCTCAACAAGCAAAGCAGTCGCTCACACTCTATTTTCTCTATCACCATCCATATTAAGGAATGCACACCTGAGGGTGAGGAAATGATCAAGTGTGGAAAGCTTAATCTCGTTGACCTTGCTGGCTCTGAAAACATATCTAGGTCCGGTGCTAGAGACGTAAGTTTTTTTTTTGGAGCTCCTGTTTCCTTTTCCATTCATCACTAAATACCATGATCAAGCTGCACAAGTGAAGAATGCTTACATAGTTGCCATCTGTTTTTATAGGGGCGAGCTCGCGAAGCAGGAGAAATTAACAAGAGTCTGCTTACACTTGGGCGTGTCATTAATACTCTTGTTGAGCACTCTGGACACATACCATACAGGTCAATCAAACACTAGCTGTTCAGACTGTTCATCGAGGCTGTTCAGGCATCTGAAATTTGGCTGTGAAATTTTTGCATTTTGGTCCCTTTTGAAAACATTTTTTACAAAAAGACCTATGCCAAAACGTTTGCTGAAAATAGACCATTTTTAGGTGTCTTAGAACATGACGCCAAGGTATGAGGGTCGGCGTCGACTGACACGACGTTGAGGTGTTGCCACGTCACGGACGACCCCGGTTGACGGCGACACGGTGGCGCATGGGGTCCAACATGTCGGCGTTGTGTCAGCCAATGCCACAGGCCCAACCTCGGCACGGTGGGACTACACGCCGAGCTATTGGCACCATCCGGAGCGCGGCCTAGGTGGCCCAACAACGCTTCATGGCCCAATAGCTCGGCGCGGGGGTCACTTAATGTCGAGCCACCAGACTCGGCGCGGCCCAACTCAACGCCGAGGTCTGGACTCTTGAAGCCACACCACGGCCCCCTTCTTCTTCCTCCCTCCATTCTGAAAGCGCCATGTGGGGGTCACTTAACGCCGAGCCACCAGACTCGGCGTGGCCCAACTCAACATCGAGGTCTGGACTCTTGAAGCCACGCCGCGGCCCCCTTCTTCTTCCTCCCTACATTCTGAAAGCGCCATGTGGAATCATGGGTGTATGGTGTTTTGGTATATGTGTATTTGCATTTGCAAAATGTATAGCTTAGGTTGATTGAATGCATTGTTGTTTAACTGTTTTATGTGCTGAATATGTTAGGTTAGTTTGGTTTCTAGTTATTTTGGTCATTAGGGTTCTTTGTTTATTGTAGGTGTCATTAGGGTTAGTTATTTGTTGGTCATTAGGGTTAGTATGTATTTTAGTTATTTGTTGGTCATTAGATTTCAATTTTTTATGAATAGAAATGATTATGTTGTTGGGGTTGAAAGAGATGAAATGATATATTTTAGTTTCTACTTATTGGATTGAAACTCGCATGATATATTGATATGTGACACTACTTATTGTGTGATGGCTGTAGATGGATAAATTAGTGAGGTTGCATCATGGAGGCCGTATTGTTAGGACAAGAGATGATAGTTTAGAATTTCTGGACATGTGTGAGGAGTTGTTGATTTTTTCTGAAACACCATCTTTGACCCAGTTAGTGGAGCGAGTGAAGGTTAAGTTAGGCTGGAATGAAGGAGACGTGCATGTTCAGTTTGAAGGTGTCATAGATGTTGGGTCATCGAAGGGTCCTCGGATCAAGCGGTTGCTCAAAATTACAAGTGAGTCTGAATGGAATGATTACAAGGCAGTTATATTGGCCTTAGAAGTGCGATCTTTGGATTTAGTAGTAAGTAAGGAGTCCGGCTTAGGAAATGATAACTTCAAAGCATGCCCATCTTCCCCCGCTCACATAGGTTATGGTACTTTGTCTGAAGAAGAAATACTTGTCACACAAATAGGCTACGGTGGTGGTGAAGTGTTTGGATCGCTCGAGCATGATGGAGGTTGGTTTGAGGGCGGTGGAGACGAGGAGGAGAATGTGGTTGCCGATGGTGAGGGCAATCATGATAGTGATGAAGAGGATGTTGATTATGTAATTGGTGATGCAGAAGAAGGTTTGGACGACGCTAGCAGAGACTTTTCTATTGAGGATGAGCTTAGCGACGAAGATGATCTTAGTGGTGAAGAAGACTTTGGTGATGCTAGGGCTATGAACCGTTTTGACATGGAGATAGCTAGAGATGATGAATCCTTCGTAGAGGAGATAGCCGAAGACTCTAATGACGATCGCCCTGTTTATTCGTCTCAATTTTAGGGAAATAGAGATATTGTCTAGGGTCTTGCCTTGAAGAGATCCACTAGTTGGTGATTTTGAGGACCTTAGCCATGGTCACAGGGCAGTAGCTGATGGTGGGCCAAGTGATACAACAGTGTCTGATGTTAGCGGTTGCCTCATCATACGGAAGGGTATATTGTTTGCTACCATGGATGAGTTGAAAACATGGTTGCAAGAGTACTCCATTGTACACAACCGATCTTTTAGGGTCATCAATTCATTCAAAGAGAAGAGGTACATTGTTGCTTGTGAAGAACAACAGTGTGGTTGGAGAGTATGTGCTAGGAAGACGAAGGCAGGCAAATGGAAGATTACCTCAATGAAGCAACCACATGTTTGTGCCACTGTTGAGGCAGAAGAGAACCATCTGCAGCTCAATTCTAGGTTCATTACAAGGCAGTTATGCCCCGTGGTGAAGCATATGCCAACCATTACGGTGTTTGTGTTGGTTGAGATCATCTTCCAATGGTACAATTACTATGTCAAGTATGGAAAAGCATGGAGGGCAAAGCAGCGTGCACTGGAAATAATTTTTGGAAATTGGGAAGAAGCTTATGAGCGTCTCCCTATAATGTTGAACGCAATTGTTGACACAAAATGTGACACACTGTGCCTCACACACATCAAGCCGGAAAGCGTGGCTTCAATAGGGTCCTTGGGTGCTTCGTGATCCAGAAACGTGCCAGTCAGTTTGACCTAAAAAAACTGACAAGGGATAAAACAGTTAAATGCCAAACCGGAACATGTCGGGTGAGACCAGACAGTTCCATATATACGGCCCTGAAGCCACTTACAACGACATACAGCTATAGGAAGCTGTCTGCCAACAAGTTTATAAACCATTCAGCTAATCGTAAGATGAGCACATGTAAAGATCCGACTGCCGAATGCATGTGCATGGGAAGACATATTTGAACAAGTGAAATTAATTATGAGTTAATGCATAACCAAGCTCAGCAGTTCAGCCGAGTTGGGGTCCATGAAGAAGGAACATGCAAATAAACACGATTAAACTAATCTAAAACCTGCATCTGCCGCACGACACCTAGTTTCGTTAAAGCTTAAACGTAATAAACACGCATGAACCCACGACATGTGATAATCTAGATTAAAATAATTCAGCCATTATGAGCATGTTATCTATTTGTAAAGGTAATATGAAAAGCAATGATCATTGAAGCACGAATAAAACCATAAGAGAGGGCCGAACAATATCAATCTAGATTGGGCAGAAGTGTGTTACAAATATATAGAATATTTAAAATATGTAACACAGGATAACTTAATGAATCTATTTAGATTTTGCCATATCTAATAGAGCCGATAACTGTCTTGCTTTTACTAAGCATATTGAGCAAACGCCTGCCGCACGGTATCTACTCATAAACAAAGCATAAGCAAAGACTTCTTGATTGTCAAGCAAAGATCCGCCGCACGATCATTGAAAACAAACAAGACTACTTGCATCACGTCTAAATCCACCGCATGATACTAAACATGATAACAAGGTTGTCGGAACTTACGGAGGTCGACGGATCGATGACTCCTCTCAAAGAACTCGACGACACGATAAAAGGACTCGAAAGTTGGCACGGGGCCGGTTGTATTGATTTGGTTGTGAACCCCCATTACAATGGTCGAGGGCCAATATTTATACCCTAGACAAAACACGAGTCCTAAAAGACTACGATTTATAAAGGAAATCTTAAATAAACTTGGAAACTACGATTCCTTGCCCTAAACTCTCAGAGTCCTTTATTATTACAATTTCCATCTTTTCGATCGGCTTTGCCTGCCATCTTCTGCTTTCCCAAATGGAGTCACCACCTTCTGAAGCAACCGACTGCACAAGCATTTAGCCGACCGCTCATTTTGTTTGCCAAATATCCTTCTTCCCGCATGCGGGTCCACCTGTCATCCTCTAGAGTCGACCAAAATCCAGTGTTAACACATGCCCCCCTCAATTTCGGGATAAAAGTTATTTTATTCTGAAATTGACCACAAGCTCCTTCTTCCTCCTAGGTCAGCACCGTTCAACACCGCAGCCGCTGTCCAAAATTCAAGCTTTCAGCGCAACCTTGGACCCACTTCGAATCTTCAATGGTGACCCAGGATGAAATTCCAGAGGTAAACTTCACTTATATTCGGCAATTTCCACTCAATCTTCCTGTTCTTCTTTTGGCTTATTCCTCTTTGATTTCAATCACCCTTTAAAGGAATACAAGAATCAGATTTTGATCCCCTATGCTGCCAACCCCGATTCCTATTTCCTCGGCCCAATGGGAAATCCTGACCCTTTTGAAATTATTGAGAAGGAAACCCAAAGAATCCCTTTCAAATCTGGGATCACCTTGCCAAACCGATGGCCAAACACGTTTAAGAATTGGCCATTTCCCCCAATCGTTGGATGGCAGAATTGGTATAGGAGAATGCTGGAGAAAAGCAGCAGCCACTGGGAAAGTCAAGACATCAGTCATTGTCTGGAATTATCCTTAGCAGAAACACCCAGAAATGATTCCCTTTTGATAGCAGCTTCCCATTTTTGGTCTAACACCATTAATGCCTTCATTTTTGGCCATGGTATGATGATCATCACTCTAGCCGACGTGTTCATGATGACTGGCTTGAACATGTCACTACCAGTATACCCTTATAAGTATAAGAGCAAAAGTAATCAAAGAGCCATCAGCTCTGGATGTGGATGGGTCAAATACATCCAGAACTACATGAATGCATCTAGCACCATCTCTGACAAAGAATTGAAAGCCTTCATGAATATGTGGCTATGCAGATTCATCTTCTGTGGAAAATCCAATGAACCAACCTTGAATCACATGGTGATGGCTGAAGACTTAGCTGCAGGCACTCAGATCCCACTAGGCAAATATCTCTTAGGGTCTGTTTATCATATGATGCATCAGATTACTCTTCAGATGCGCCAAGGTGGAGAAATCTCTTGTGTGAATGGTCCCTGGTGGCTAATCCAAATGTGGCTCTAGCTATACATGCATCAGATAACCTCTGTGAGCCTCTTCAATCTAAGTTTTCCTTCAGTTAACTATGCTAAAGGCAGTACAACAAAGGTTAAGGCTTGTCAGCCTTATGGGGAAGCAATATCATCTATCAGCATTGACATAGACATTGGTCATTTCTTCAAGCTATTTTTCAAAGGATTCGGCAATGTGCTCTGGTTTCCTTACAGAGAAAATGAAAATTTGACCTTGCCCTGCAAGTTTAGCTATGAAATTGGTTGTTTAGGTCAAGAATCCACGGAGATCTTCAACTCCTTTATCAAACCTTGCACTCTGCCAGCCGAATTTCATCATGGGAGGTTAGTGCAGTCCACCTATGAATTCTACTATCCAAATATGGTGGCCAGACAATTAGGATGTGGCCAGTTGCCCCCAAGATTCCTCTTCTCAACAATCATAAAGTCAAGGGAAGTAATAACAGAAAGAATGGAAGCCAAGAAAATCTTTGAATTAGGATGGGAATTGCCAACATATGAACCATCTCCATTTGGGCTAATAGATGTTGCTCATCCCTTCTTTGTCTCTTGGTGGCAAGAATGGCATGCTCATATCTTCAATATATCAGTTCATCCTTTATGCAAAAACTTGCAGCCCGATTTTACTTCTGATAGTGAGGTAATTTCATTATGCTCATCATTTCCTGCTCTTGAATTCACTTCTTATTTTAACATCTGGTTATGCACAGGATCTTGAGTCTACTCCCCCAACCAAAGCAATCCAGTACTATTCGGCTGGTCCCAAGCCTGCTCTGGGATTTGATGCTCCAAAATTAAAGGAATTCATGAAAACTCCTGCAACTTTGGATTCAGTACCTTTAAAGGCACTCATGAGAACTCATGCTACTTCAGCTTTTATTCTCTATCAGGTTAACAACCCCACTTAGCAGTAAACTTAACCACCTCTACATTCATTACTTCCATTGCAGCCATAAGTTGAAATTCCCAGACTAGGCAATACCTCAGCACCTGTAAAACCAATCCCTGAAGTTTCTACCGAAAATGAAGAAATCCATGACAGTGAAGCTTCAGAGACTCATGAAGCTGAAGGTTCAAAGGCTCATAAATCTGATAAGACTATAGGTAACATCGTTCAACCAATTCTCATTTTTCTCCCCTTTTTTTTAAATAACATCTATCCCTTATGCTCATTATCATTTACTTTATTGAGAATAGATGAAATCTTAGATGAACTGGTAAGGGAAACTTCTCCTGATCAAGCTCCAAACCCGTCCCTTCTGAACCTTCAGCCAAGTCCTCCAGCAAGCCAGGGTATAACCCATCCTGATGATCAATCAGTTCAGCAGGTAATGCCTTGTCTTACACTATATTTTAGCAAATTCACCCAATCGGCTAACACCTCCTTTCTTCTCTTTTCTTTAGAAGAACATCACTAAACCGACCACCAGCTACTCCTTCTCTATTGAGGACTATATCATTGAGAAAGGTGAAGAGATTACTTCTCAACAAACCTTATCACTGGAAAATCAGGCTCGGCTAAAAGAGGTGATCATTCTGCTGAACAAGGATACCATTAGTCTGGTTCAGGATGCAGACCAGATAAGAGACCTCCTTGAACTCATTGATCAAGATATCCCTTCTGCTCTCAAGGCCCCCCTAGAATCTACAGCCCCATCTTGATGACCACTTTGCCATGGTGAGAAGGGCAACCAAGAACATATCTTCGAGGGCCGCTTTGCAGAAGGATAGATCTTTGAAGAAGCTGGAGATTAAAGATCTTCACTCTCATATCCAAACTACAAGAAATTCCTTGACAACCTTGGAGCCTGAACTGAAAGCCATGGAGGATGAAAAAAGCAGACTAGAAGCTCAATTAGCCAAACTAAATGCCACAATTCAGTCTCACAGGGCCCATATAGCTAATTTGCCAAAGAACATAGAAGTAGCTTCACTAAAGATAACTTCGACCATCAAAGAAGATCAGCAAATCAAAACTAAGTTATCCAGCATCCAGAGTTCTAAAGATGAGGATCAGAAAGTGCTAGATAATGTTAGCCGAATCAGGACTGAAGCCATAGAGGCAATCAATCAGCTTCTGAACAAGTAGACATTGGGCTTGTAATAAACTTAAGTGTGATATCCTCTATCCCTTGATCAATCAACTTTATGTTTACATATTTTTATTCGTTCGAAAAAGCAATCAGCCATTTTCCCTTAAATTACTCGATTAGAATGTAGCCGATTGTCTCCATTCTTCCAATAGCCGAACGAATCCTAATTTAAATGTTGTGAGGGTATAGCCAAACAATGCTGGCTCCAACAAATCAGGGAGATAGTCGAACGACGTCCGACTTAATCCATGCCTGGCCCAGCCCAGTAGCGGCCTAGCTGAAAGGGAAAAACCCTACTCCATCGTTCAGCATTCTCGCCCCACGACTCCGTGGAATTCGCCACGATTCTTTGCTTCGGCTTATAAATAGACCCTTTCGTTAGCCTTCATCGCTATCTCCGTTTTAGCGTTCTCACATCTGTCTCCTCCACTTCCTTTGTTCGATTCATTCCAGAAGAAAACCCTAACCTCCACCAAAGCAAATGGCGAGCAGTGGCGACCGTGGCAAGCGTCCTGCTGATGGAGAGGCGGAAGGAAGCAGAGCATCACGCTGCCGGCGCCGTGGGTATGATTTGGCTTTTTGCCCCCTTGCGATTTTCTTGTTCATCTCTTAGTTTTGATTTTTTCTTCCTCATTCATCAGGATAAGGGTCATCAGCTCCAGCCAATATCATCTCCTTCCTCCGACGATAGCAGCTCAACCGGGAACTCCATCATCTGGCTCTTCCGGATCCTCCAGCTCTTCAAGCTCCTATCACTCCAATCCTTGGGGCCCGGCGAAACCAGCAGATGCACACCATCCATACTCTCACGAGGAAGCACTCAAGTTTCGCTAGGAGAGGGACGAGGCCCGGGAGGAGCTAGGCGACGTCTCCAAGAAATTCGGCATCGAGCAAGCCGAATGGGAGGACCAGCGGAAGCAACTCTACAACGCCATCACCGGTTTGATATCTTCATTTGGTTTTATCATTCTGGCTTCCCCCGCTTGCTGACCCATTTTTTTCTTTTCTGCCTAGCTCTTTCTACGGAGAATGACCGCCTAAAGGCGGCGGCGAACAAGGTTGCCAACAAGGTGAATGCCTAGGGGAAGACATCCGAGGCACGCCTTGATACTGTGGATGGCCGTATTGATCAGGCCATCATCCAAGGTGTGCACCTTGGCGTTTCTCTCGGGCTGGCGGCAATGACCTCCTGAACCAACGAAGACTATTCCTTCTAGCCAGTCGGCTTCGCTGGAGGGCGCTCGGACGAGATTGACGACATCAATGAGCGTCTGGAGGTCTACGATGATCATGCCTGATGAGTACAGGCCCGATCTTCCGAGAGGTAGCCGGTAAGTTCGATTTGTGGAGATCTCGACGTTGGCGATCCGGCTTCAAATCAGACACGATTCGAACCCTGCAACCATTACACCACTGCTCCGTTGGTTATCAACCAAGCACAACTTGATTGACCTTGCCAAGAAGGCTTTTCCTGCAAGCGAATCAAAGAGCACAAGCAAGAAGGTAAAACACGCAATCTGAAATTGCAAATATGAATGACGCGGATATCAATAGAGGATTCAAGAACTCGGTTCCAAAGGACTAATCAACACAGTGGAGGAGATCAAGAACGGGGACCCTGGATCACTGTAAAAGGATTTGTCACCACAGTTACAATGAACGATTCAGTTTCTCGATGGAAAACTAAACTCTAAACAAAAACCCAATTGTGTAGCAGCGGCAGCAGCTGTGTTTATAGTCTAAGACTCGACCTAGGGTTGGGGACGGCCAGGGGTTGGGCGCCCACAACTTGGGCTTAAGGCCCCACACGATACATGGCCAAGTTGGCCCAAATAGGTGACGCAGCACCTTGCCGTGGTCACACAGAATGATCCACGGGCCTTCTGGAGCTGCGACCAGATCCAAAACGACGGCATCGTCGTCCCCTTTCCAACGCATCCAAGAACGGCCCGTTTCGATGTCGTATGAGGAAGTTATGACCGAAACAGTGATGACGTGTCGGCTGAATCCGAGGATGACGTGGCAGCTGAGTTGGAAACGAATTACAACTTGGGGAAGACCATGGCGTCGATGTGTCCAGTGTGGCGATGTCCTCATCATCCTCCCCTTCTCGAATTGGAGTCGTCCTCGACTCCATCTTGGCGATGTCCTCATCATCCCCTCCTTGTAGAATTGGAGTCGTCCTCGACTCCATCCCATCATCAGCGAACTCCTGCAAAAGGTTAGTGACAGCAGGCAATGCACCAGACATAAAAGGTTGACAAAACATAGTATAACATGGTGCATCAGGATTATCACATAACTCAGCAGTAGCAGGAGTTGTAGCAAGAAAAGCACCTCCTTTTAACTTAATCCCATTATTTTTAGCAATGTCTGTTGGAGGTTTATTTTTGATCTCATTAGCATGTTTAATAATATCCGTAGGAGACAAAGGTAGCAATGTAATTTTCTTGTCCTTATGTATGATAGTGTATGTATTAGTTCTACCATGGTGTAAAGCATCATTATCAAATTCCCATGGGCGACCTAACAAAATGGAACAAGCTTGCATAGGGACAACATCAAAATCAGCAGTATCATGATAAGAGCCTGTGAAAAAGCTAATGCGTGCTGATTTAGTTACCTTAGTCTTACCACTATTATTGAACCATTGAAGTTTATATGGATACAAATGTTGTCGTGTGGTCAAGCCAAGCTTGTCAACCAAATCTGAACTCACCAAGTTGTTGCAACTCCCGCTATCAATGATAGTGAGAACACGACAACCCTGCACAATGAGATACATGTGGAACAAATTGTGGCGTTGGATCTTCATCTCTTCTTCATGACCCACACGTGTACTCAACACACGCTGCACAAGAAGGCTAGGGTAGTCCGCGGCAGCAGCCACAGAGTCAATGGTGATGGCCTCCTTGTCATGATCGCCCTCGGTGGGATCTGCATCAATGTTAGCAGCAAGGGCTAAATCATCATCAACATCACTAGCACTTACATATCCATCCTCGGTAGCAATGAAAGCGTGATGACTAGGGCATTCCTTCATGACATGTCCCATGCCTTTGCATCGGTGGCAAATGATTTTAGAGCTGGACGAAGAGGAGCTAGTAGAAGCACCCGGAGTGCCACCTTTCTTCAGCTGTGGAAACTGCACATTAGACAATTTACTTACCCCGGAAGAAAATGGAGGTGTAGATGGCTGTGGTGCAACAGGAAGCCTAGGCGTCTTCGGCTCGGAACGCTGCTGAAAATTCCTCCCATTGTTAGACCTGAAAGGCTGGTGTTGTTTGCATCCCTGTACTTCTCATTCGGCCTTAATAGCAAGATGATACAATTGGGAAAAATTGCGCCATTCTTTGTAATCAAGTATGTTCTGTATATCATGGTTTAAACCACCAAAAAATCTAGCACTAGCATCATCATCATCTTCATTTATACCACAACGTGCTAAACCAATAAGCAATTCTTGATAGTATGCTTCTACTCCTTTATCACCTTGTTTTAAAGTTTGTAGTTTCAAACGTAAATCACGTTGGTAATAAGGAGGAACAAAATGAGATTTCATACGTTGCTTTAAAACATTCCAAGTTTGAGGCACAGCAGCAGCATTATTGGCATTGCAAAGATCACTCCACCAGAACAAAGCAAAATTAGTAAACTCACTAGTAGCAAGTCTAACTCTATGCTCAGCAGGAACATTATGAGAATCAAATTTTTGTTGAACAGCAAGCTCCCAATCTAAATATGCCTCTGGATCAACATTACCAGCAAAAGGAGGTAGACTAAATTTAATTTTAGCAAAAGGATCATTATTACCATGATTATTACCTGCCATACCGCGATGATTGAAGTTGAGGCGGCGACGGGCTCCACCGTCAGCATACGCATCTTCATCACCAAAAGCATCCGCATCTTCATCATCAGCACGATAAGGTGGAGGGCGTTGCTCAAGCTATTCAATGTGGGTGACCAGATTGTTCACGTTGCGCGTCAGCTCAGTCATAAGATTGCGTTGTTCAGTCATGAACGTTGCAAGCTCGCCCTTGGACACGCACTCATTGAAGTCCGTCGAAGTTCCTGCCATGGTTAGAAGATAGAAAAAGACAACACCAAAGTATTATCCCTATCAACTAAAAGGAAACAAGTGGTGGTGATGGTGGTGAAAGTGGAATGCAAAATCACAAGCGACTTACCACCGTCTTGCCTGTATTCTTACCAATGCCAAACAGGAGCAAAACCAAAGTGGCGAAGCAATCTGTTGTTGAGCGTGGGTAACAGTTGCAAGATGAACCTGTGCTGACAGAAGAATATGTGGAGCTATGGGTAGGCACACAATATGACAGCAAGGATTAGCAATTAACGAGTGCAGAGTAGCGATTGTTCAATCTGGATCCAAAGTACAAATCACAGGTGCTGGCTAAGACGTGTCGAGATGTAGCGCAACAAGGTGAAAACAAAGGACGATCGAAAGAACTCACAGAACAAGCAAATAGCCCAGATATCTCCTTTTTCCTGAATTTTTCCCAGATTTTTCCAAAAGGCACTAGTAGGAAACAAACTTTTTTTTACTATTTTTTTATATTTTTCTCTGAACAAGGATCACAAAAGATGCAACCACAAAAATTGGCACCTACAACTGAGGTGGGATGTGGTCTACAGAAATTCAGCACGTTCTCTGAAAAGCGTGCAAAAACTTTGACAATTTTTTTTCTATATTTTCCTGAATTGTTTTTGGCCATTCTAATGAAACTAAACAGGGCAAAGCCTAGTTTGGGTTGGGTCCAAATGGTGTCAAGAAGCTGCACAAAAAATTTCAGATTTTTCTGATAAACGAGCGAAAAGTTATGCCTGTTTTACCGAAGGTATCTCAAGGTATGTTTTCCGGGAGGCACAACACGGCGGCGGCAGTTAGGGCAAAGCGTCCCTAAACTCTAACACCGATCATAGCAATAGGTATTCACCTGATGATGTAAGGAGGGCTGTGATGCAGGCAAAATAAGAGCGGCTAGCAACCTATCTAGGGTTTGCGCGGCGGCGAGAAGTTACACAAGGCGGCTAGCGGGGCAAGTCGAGTAATGTGGTGGCTTCGACTTGTTGTTTGGGAACGGTGGATGGGATAGCGGCGGAAAACAAAATCACAGCAACGGGCGATTGAACTACGACCACGAACACAATCCTAAACCAGCAACAAGACTCGACCACGGACACAAACTCAACAACACGAATCTGAAACGAAATTGCAAAGGCACAAAGGGCGATAGGACAGCGGAAATTGAAATATTTTTGGGCTTTTTGTGGACTCTAGGTAATGAACAAATATGAATCTAAGGCAAACAAGATTATACCTCACGGTAAACCTGAAATATCTGATACCAATTGATGAGTACAGGCCCGATCTTCCGAGAGGTAGCCGGTAAGTTCGATTTGTGGAGATCTCGACGTTGGCGATCCGGCTTCAAATCAGACATGATTCGAACCCTGCAACCGTTACACCACTGCTCCGTTGGTTATCAACCAAGCACAACTTGATTGACCTCGCCAAGAAGGCTTTTCCTGCAAGCGAATCGAAGAGCACAAGCAAGAAGGTAAAACACGCAATCTGAAATTGCAAATATGAATGATGCGGATATCAATAGAGGATTCAAGAACTCAGTTCCAAAGGACTAATCGACACAGTGGAGGAGATCAAGAACGGGGGCCCTGGATCACTGTAAAAGGATTTGTCACCACAGTTACAATGAACGATTCAGTTTCTCGATGGAAAACTAAACTCTAAATAAAAACCCAATTGTGTAGCAGCGGCGGTGGCTGTGTTTATAGTCTAAGACTCGACCTAAGGTTGGGGACGGCCAGGGGTTGGGCGCCCACAACTTGGGCTTAAGGCCCCACACGATACATGGCCAAGTTGGCCCAAATAGGTGACGCAGCACCTTGCCGTGGTCACATAGAATGATCCACAGACCTTCTGGAGCTAGGACCAGATCCAAAATGATGGCATCGTCGTCCCCTTTCCAACGCATCCAAGAACGGCCCGTTTCGATGTCGTATGAGGAAGTTATGACCGAAATAGTGACGACGTGTCTGCTGAATCCGAGGACGACGTGGCAGCTGAGTTAGAAACGAATTGCAACTTGGGGAAGACCATGGCGTCGATGTGTCCAGCGTGGCGATGTCCTCATCAATGCCGCTGCCCTTGCCGAATCCACAAACCCACAGTCCGTCCTCAACAAGTTATTTGAGGAGTAGTTTGTATTAGGATGGACTTCTATAAATAATCTTGTCTTTTGGAAGAATACTTATTTCTTTGATTCTTTTCGGCAAAATTCTGTCTACGACCGTTAGAAAAATGCTGAAAACCCCCGGTCTTGCATAAACATTCTTGTGCTAGAGGCGATGCAAACTGCATCGGCTATTTTGTGCTAAAGGCGATATGAACAATATCGGCTATTCTCAGTCTTATCTTTTTTCTTAGGCTAAAGGCGATTTTCCCTTTATCGGCTTTTCTAATCTACATTCATGAACCAACCTCAACACTGGGGTAATATTTCTTAAGAAATCTTCCATTGATAGCTCTGGTAAACTCCTCCCCAAATAAAGTCTTCAATATGTATGCATTGCCAGGTACACATTCTACTATTCAGAAAGGACCTTCCCAATTTGGAGACCATTTGCCGAATGCTCTATCCTTTGCTCCAACTGGCAATATAGTTTTCCAAACTAAGTCTCCTTCTATGAATTGCTTCAGCCTAACCCTTTTGTTATAATACTTGGCAACGCGTATTTTATTTTTCTCAATATTCTCTAATGCCTTGAGACAAATCAAATGTAAATCTTCCAATTCATCCGTCATCAGATTCTTATAATCTTCTTCTACCAATTCTTTCTGTAACACAACTCGCCTTGAACCTGACCGTAATTCCCATGGTAATACAGCATGATGCCCATAAACCAGTTCATAGGGAGACATTTGAATGGACCCATGACAAGCCATTCGGTAAGCCCACAATGCTTCATTAAGAACCAAGTGCCATCTCCTTGGTTTTTCATCAATCTTCTTCTGGATGATTTTAATCATAATCTTATTTGATGCTTTTGCCTGACCATTAGCTTGTGCATAATAAGGAGAAGAATTATACAACTTAATCCCCATATCTTTGGCAAAATCACAGAATTCTGAAGAAGTAAACTGAGTTCCTTGATCAGTTGTTATAGTTTGAGGAATCCCGAATCTGTGAATTATATGTTCCTTAACAAAACTGATCATATTCTCTGACGTTACCTTCTTCAAAGGGATAGCTTCAACCCACTTGGTGAAATAATCCGTGGCCAAGAGTACAAATTTGTGTCCCTTACTAGAAGGAGGATTGATCTGACCAATTAAATCTATACCCCATCCTCTGAACGGCCAAGGCTTGATTATGGGATTCATAGCAGATGCTGGAACTTTTTGAATATTGCCGAATTTTTGACAATTGTGACACCCTTTGAAATATTCAAAACAATCCTCCAACATAGTCGGCCAAAAATAACCAGTTCTCCTAATTATCCACTTCATTCGATAAGCTGACTGGTGTGCACCACACAATCCTTCGTGAACCTCATACATCACTTTCTTGGCCTCTTCTTGACTTAAACATTTTAGCAATACTCCATCGACAGACTTGTAATATAACTGATCATCAAGGAACACAAATTTGAGAGCTTTGTACCTAAGTTTTTAGGAAACTTTTTGAGATGGACCTTTCAGATAATTGGTAATTTCGTATCTCCAATCACCATCTACTTGATCGGTATTTAAAACACCTTCTTCTATAGCAAAAACCTCCCGACTCTCTCGATATCTAGAAGCAGCTTGAGCTAACTTATTTGCTTCTTCATTGTACTCTCTAGGGATATGATGCAAGGTTACTACCAGAAAATTCTTCAAAAGTTCTCTACACTCCTCATAATATTCTCTTAACACATTGTTCTTGCATTCATACTGACCACTCAGTTGATTAATCACCAACTCAGAATCCCCAAAGATTTCAACAGCAACGGCCTTTACTTCTATAAGAAGCTGAAGCCCTCTAAGCAACGCTTCATACTCTGCCTGATTATTAGTAACATGAAATTCAATAGGAACCGCATACTCAAAAGTTTTTCCTTGTGGGGAAATCAAGAGAATACCAGCACCACCACCTTTGTTACAAGATGATCCATCGAAGAACAAGGCCCAAGGAACAATGCTTATCGCCTCAACAGAAAGATCCCGATGTTGGGTAATAAAATCGGCAATAATTTGACCCTTTACCGCCTTTGCCAATTCGTACCTTAAATTAAATTCTGACAGTGCTAAAATCCATTTGCCAATTCTTCCATTCAAAATTGGCATTGATAGCATATGTTTGATTACATCAAAACTAGAAACTACCACGCATTCGGCATTCAACAAATAGTGCCGAAATTTGGTACATGAGTAATACACACATAAGCAAAGTTTTTCTGTAGCCGAATACCTTGTTTCCGGGTCTAGCAGCTTTCGGCTAAGATAAGCTATGACTATTTCTTTTCCTTCAAATTCTTGCATAAGGGCCGATCCTATCGTTAGGCTATCGGCTGCCACATACAACTTAAAAGGCTTGTCAGGTTGTGGAGGTACCAGCACAGGTGGTGCCTTCATATATTGCTTGATCTCATCAAAAGCCTTTTGTTGTATGTCACCCCATACAAATTTTTGATCCTTCTTGAGCTTTAATAAAGGAGAAAAGGGTAAAACTCTCTCTGATAGATTGGATATGAATCTTCTTACAAAGTTGATTTTGCCTAACAATGATTGTAATTCTATGAGATTGGTTGGCGGCACAACTTTGTCTATTGCTTCCATGCTCTTTTTCCCAACTTCAATTCCTCCTTTATGAACTAAAAATCCCAAAAACTCACCAGCCGAAACTCCAAAGGCACATTTGTTTGGATTCATCTTCAAGCCATGCTTTCTTGTGCACTCCAGAGTCTTTCTTAAATCGGCTAAATGTCCTTCATGATTTCTAGACTTGACCACTACATCATCGATGTAGATCTCTACAATCTTGCCGATCAGCTCGTGAAAAATATAATTCATAGCTCTTTGATAAGTTGCATCAGCATTCTTTAACCCAAACGTCATGACTATCCATTCAAACAAACCAATATGACCAGGACATCTGAAGGCTGTTTTTGAAATATATTCCATTGCCATAAAAATTTGATTATAGCTAGCATTACCATCCATAAAACTAATGACTTCATAACCTGCTGCTGCATCTATTAATAAATCAGCAACTGGCATTGGGTAACCATCCATGGGAGTGGCCTTATTAAGATTTCTGAAATCTATGCAAACCCTCATTTTTCCATTTTTTTTGTATACCGGTACTATATTTGAAATCCACTCTGCATACTTGCATGGCCGAATGAAGTTTGCTTCTATTAATCTTTCAACCTCCTTCTTCACGTCGGCCAATACCTCCTCTTTGTATATCTTCCGTGGAGGTTGTTTGTAAGGATGAAATCTAGGTTTAATGGGTAATCGATGCTCAACAATGGAACGATCCAATCTAGGCATTTCCGTGTAATCCCAAGCAAAACAATCTTTAAACTCTTTCAATAGACCTATCAACTTTGATTTATATTCTGGGTCTATCTTTGCACTAATATACATCGGCCTTGGCTTAGAACCATCACCAACATCAATTTCTTCCAACTTATCAGCCAACATAAAACCACATCCCAACTTTCCTTTGTTGCCATCGATAGGATTTCCCATTAAAAATTACTATGGGAGCCGACTGCTTGGATCGGCTGTTGGCCCTCGCTGAAAACATTTACAGGACCTTCTTTCCACACTTTTCTAGAGAAACAATCGACGCCTTCATATTCCCAGTAGGTAGATTCTGTGGCAGCAACACTTACCGAATCATCAGCATGTACAACTTCAACATCATCTCCAATCCATTGAATGAGAATTTGATGCATGGTTGAAGGAATGCAGCAATTAGCATGGATCCAATCTCTACCCAAGAGTAGACTATATGCCCCCTTGCCATCAATGACAAAAAAGGTAGTAATCAAAGTTTTCGACCCAATAGTCAGCTCGACATGGATAGCACCTTGGGTATCAGAAGGGTTGCCAGCAAAGTCCCTAAGCACCATGTCAGTTTTCAACGATTCTTCATTAGTCATCCCAAGCTTTCTGAAGGTAGTATAAGGCATGATATTGATAGCAGCCCCTCCATCAACAAACATCTTAGTTAAAGGCTCGCCATTGACATATCCCTTTAAATAGAGTGGTCTCAAGTGACGATTCTTGATTGGTTTGTCAAAAATAGCCTGCTGTGTTAATACAAGCTGAGCCATCAAATCCTGACATTCACTCTCATCAAAATCAGAGTACACCTCTTCTTGGACATCTTGGCTTTCGAGAGCTATAAACTCTGATGGGAGGAAGAAAGCCATGCAAGCATCAGCCGAAGGACCACATCCATCAGGCTTCTTCTTAGGACACCATATTTGCTTTGTTTCGGTACCTTCCTGTTTCAACTCCCTATCCCTCAACCATTGAACTCTTCTTTTTTGACTTTTCCTCAGGCCTAGAGGACACCACTGTCCTTTTTGCCATATGTATCTATAAGAATCAGCTTCTTCATCATGCACCCTATCGTGAGTCCAACCTTGACCTGCAAATCTTTTCCTTTGCTGATTCTTAAAATCATCTATTTTTAAGCATCGATCATCTTCAGAAACCTTTGTTCCAAGTCTCTCATAGACGGGACAGCGGTTGACTCGAGATTGCCTATACTCGGAGTACTGAGCACTACACTCCGGACAATTATTTCTAGCAGGCAACCTCAAGCCTTCATTCCAACAATGCCTAAAGAATGAACAACCCCAATGAGACTGCTCCTGCTCTGTCATGTATTCTTCTTGCTCCCTTCGGTATACCTCTTCCTCATATCTCCGGCATTCTTCCATAAACCATTGCTTCTTATAGTATTCCTTCTCTTGCTCTCTCTGCCACTTGTTTAGTAAAATACGTGATGTAACTATGGGTTTAGAAGTTTGACCTTTCTCGGTTCGGCTATTCTGAAACCGAACTCGTTGCTGCAGCTCTCTACTGGTGACTTGCCGATCCGGGTCAACAGCACCACTTTTCTTTGCTCTATCAGAAGTCAACACCTTCATCTTGCCTTTACCCTTGAGATCATTGGCAGAGACCATATTCACAGAGAAAGAAATCATATTTTGTGGAAAAGGCTGATCATCAATTCTCATCTTGCCATCAAACTTCAGATGTCCCTCTTGGATAGCTTTCTGGATTCATATTCTGAACACTCGGCAATCATTGATAGAGTGAGAATTAGTGTTATGGAAGCCACAATACTTTTTGTCTTTCACTCCTTCAGGACGTAGCATGGGATGTCCTTCTGGCAACTTGATGCGTCCTTCCTTTATCAATAATGCAAAAAGCCTGTCTGCCTTAGTAACATCAAAATCATAGGTCCCCTTTTGTTGTTTCAACCAGCGTTGACTAACTTGAGTAGGCTCCTTTGCCCAATTCAACTCAGCTGTAGCTATCTCATCTTCATCAATATACTCAGTCGCTTCCTCCAGAAAACCTTGATACACCTCATTAGTGGCATTGTTCTTCTGAAAGCGATTATCTCTCCTAAATCTTTGGGCCTGATTACTCATAGCTGCTAAATGCTGTGCAAGTTGGCCAAGATCATCAAACTCCATGTCAAACAACTTCTCCCTGATATTCGGCAACATTCCTGCTATAGCTATTCCAGGTAGTTGATCATCTGGTAAATTCAGAGAATAACACATATTCTTGGTCTCCCTAAATCTGCGAAGATATTCCAATGGTGTCTCATTTGTTCTCATCCTCAGACTCATGAGATTGACCAACTTCTTCTCATTAGTACCCGTGTAGAAATATGAATGAAACTTCTGCTCTAGCTCTGCCCACGTACCAATGGAATGAGCTGGTAAAGACGTGAACCACGTGAAAGCTGGTCCTATAAGAGACAAAGGAAAATATCGAATCCTCCAAGCTTCATCTGAAGCAGCTTCTCCAAGCTGCATTAAGTACCGACTGACGTGCTCTATGGTACTAGTATCATCTTGACCAGAAAACTTGGTCAAATCTGTTGGAGGCTTCACCCTTGGAGGTAACGCCACTCTATTGTACCACTCTGGATAAGGAGACTTGTATGAATAGGATTGATTTTTTGGCTTCAAGCTGAACTGATTCTGCATCATATCAGCCATCCTATGCATCAAAACATCAATGCCTGAATCCTGATTTCCTTGTACTTGCACTCCAGAAGGCAATCCTGAAACACTCCTATACCCTGGATTTGGCACAGCATTGATAGCATTGTAATTAGTAAATTCTTGATACCCATCTCCATACATATTCTTCTGCAATATGTTTGATGCTAGAGAAACTCTATAAGCTGAAGGTGGCACTTCTCCTGTGGTACCAAATGTCACCTGGCCATAGGTGGGATGTGATTGCTTTTCAGTGTGAGTCAATCCACCTATATTTGAAGTCGACGCTACTTCTTTTCCAACAGGCTTCTCTTGATGCTTTGGAACATTGAAAAGTGTCGGTCCACTGAGTGGGCCAACATTTTCTTCAAAGTATTTATCAACCATTGGACCAAAAGTACTGATCATGATTGCCCAAAAGGTATTCAGAAAAGCTGTGTGATGGTTTGTCATGGTTTCTCCCATAGCTTTATAAACCAGGGCTGCCATCTTCTGAGCATCCTCCTCTTCAGTGTAATCAGTTTGATGTGGAAGAAGAACCCTTGGCATTGACTGCTTTTGAAACACTTTGTTGCTCTTGTTTTTGGAAAAAGACGTCAAACACTTCCGTTGGTATTGCTCACATGCTTGTAGCACTAAATCCCTATAATTATCTGGCAATTCTGTCATGCTCACATCCAGAACATGATCATTGTTGATCTCAGACGCCATCTTGAACTAACAGATTGTCCCACCAGGCGTGCCAAAAAGTGTGTTGACACAAAATGTGACACACTGTGCCTCACACACAGCAAGCCGGAAAGCGTGGCTTCAATAGGGTCCTTGGGTGCTTCGTGATCCAGAAATGTGCCAGTCAGTTTGACCTGAAAAAACTGACAAGGGATAAAACAGTTAAATGCCAAACCGGAACATGTCGGGTGAGACCAGACAGTTCCATATATACGGCCCTGAAGCCACTTACAACGACATACAGCTATAGAAAGCTGTCTGCCAACAAGTTTATAAACCATTCAGCTAATCGTAAGATGAGCACACGTAAAGATCCGATTGCCGAATGCATGTGCATGGGAAGACATGTTTGAACAAGTGAAATTAATTATGAGTTAATGCATAACCAAGCTCAGCAGTTCAGCCGAGTTGGGGTCCATGAAGAAGGAACATGCAAATAAACACGATTAAACTAATCTAAAACCTGCATCTGCCGCACGCCACCTAGTTTCGTTAAAGCTTAAACGTAATAAACACGCATGAACCCACGACATGTGACAATCTAGATTAAAATAATTCAGCCATTATGAGCATGTTATCTATTTGCAAAGGTAATATGAAAAGCAATGATCATTGAAGCATGAATAAAACCATAAGAGAGGGCCGAACAATATCAATCTAGATTGGGCAGAAGTGTGTTACAAATATATAGAATATTTAAAACATGTAACACATGATAACTTAATGAATCTATTTAGATTTTGCCGTATCTAATAGAGCCGATAACTGTCTTGCTTTTACTAAGCATATTGAGCAAACGCCTGCCGCACGGTATCTACTCATAAACAAAGCATAAGCAAAGACTTCTTGATTGTCAAGCAAAGATCCGCCGCACGATCATTGAAAACAAACAAGACTACTTGCATCACGTCTAAATCCACCGCATGATACTAAACATGATAACAAGGTTGTCGGAACTTACGGAGGTCGACGGATCGATGACTCCTCTCGAAGAACTCGATGACACGACAAAAGGACTTGAAAGTTGGCACGGGGCCGGTTGTATTGATTTGGTTGTGAACCCCCATTACAATGGTCGAGGGCCAATATTTATACCCTAGATAAAACACGAGTCCTAAAAGACTACGATTTACAAAGGAAATCTTAAATAAACTTGGAAACTACGATTCCTTGCCCTAAACTCTCAGAGTCCTTTATTATTACAACTTCCATCTTTTCGATCGGCTTTGCCTGCCATCTTCTGCTTTCCCGAATGTAGTCACCACCTTCTGAAGCAACCGACTGCATAAGCATTTAGCCGACCGCTCATTTTGTTTGCCGAATATCCTTCTTCCCGCATGCGGGTCCACCTGTCATCCTCTAGAGTCGACCAAAATCCAGTGTTAACAGCAATGAGGGCTGTAAATCCTGGGATGCACTTCGAGTATTTACCTAAGGAGGGTGAAACAAGGAATAGTAGCCAGGTATTTTCAAAACACGAATTTTCATGACCGGACGCGTCCGATCATGCTCGTCCAGACTCACCCAGCGTCCGATCACTCAATGTCTCCACTATGCACCACACGTCACCATACGTCAGCATTGACCGGACGCACCTTGCCAGCATCCGGTCACTCTTCGCACCAGCATCCGGTCATGAAAGGATCTAGGATGTCGCCTAGAGGGGGGTGAATAGGCGTTTCTAAAAAATCAACACCTTTAAATGCGGAAACGATTAGTAATAGGAGTTTCCAAAATAGAAACTCCAAATCAAAGTAATACAACCCCTCACAAGTTAGCCACAAAGTGTATAAAAGATACTAGATAAACCTAGGGAGCCAAACAGCGGCAACCAAAGAGTTGAATCAAAATGCACTAGTCTGTTAATGTCGGAAGTCCCGACGTTTGGGTCAGAACTTCCGACGTGTCGGAAGTCCCGACAATTGGGTCAGAACTTCCGACGTGTCAGAAGTCCCAACAGTTTGAGTCAGAACTTCCAACGCAAACTGTCAGCACTTCCGACCCCTGCGGGAAATGAACTACAAGTGCTAAAATGAACTTTGTGATGCCGATAACTTACAAACCCACTTCCTAGTGGTAAGGTAAGGTGTTGGGTCACTCTCTTGACGTTGATAAGCCACCAATCCGTAGATCGAATCCCAAACCCTAAGAAATAGCTAGAGAGAGGGAGACAACCAAATACAAGTAATTTCGAGCAAATCACAACAACAACAAGCACACGGGAGACAAGAATTTATCCCGAGGTTCGGCAGCCCCACAAAGGAGCTCCTACGTCCTCGTTGTTGAGGTGACCACTTTGGTCGGAGTCTCTTCCACCTCCTTGCCTCACTCAAGGATACCACAAAGGTCACTTGAGTTTCTTCACTAGAAAACAAGGGTAATACAAACTTCCCAAGGCTCTTCCACAAGATGGAAGCTCTTGGGCGACGCTAGCCGGCTAGGGGAAAATCCCCAAGAGTAACAAATGCAAATCAAACCGGCTTGACGAAGAAATCAAGTGCTCAAGCTTGCTCCAAGTGTTTTTCTCACTCAATCCACTCTCCAATCACTCAAACCCTTTGGGAATCGAAGTTGGAAGTAAGGGAGTGAAGAGAGGGGAGCCTAGAATGCTTGGGGGCTGTTTGGCCGAGTGTTTGTCGCAATGAAATGAGTGGGCAACGGTTAGAAGTGAGGAGAGGGGTATTTATACCCCAAGTGAAAATCAAACCGTTCAGATCTACGTCGGAAGTTCCGACGCAGATCTCGGGACTTCCGACGTATGAAGAAAACACTGTTCACAACAGGTCAGAAGTCCGTGTGTGCAAGTCAGTGTCGGAACTTCTGACAAACGTCGGGACTTCCGACGGTCATCACTTCCGACGTACGTCGGGACTTCCGACGGTCATCACTTCCGACGTACGTCGGGACTTCCGACGGGCACAGTTAAACAAACAGCCAACACCGCTGAGGCCGGGACTTCTGACTGTCGGGACTTCCGACACACGTCGGGACTTCCGACTGTCGGGAGTTCCGA